>NC_056735.1:919708989-919786489 GCF_019279795.1 Protopterus annectens
TATATATATATATATATATATATATATATATACATATATATGTGTATATATATATATATATATATATATATATATATATATATATATATATATATATATATATATATATATATGTAACATATGTCCACAACATGTAGTGGAGTCATACCCCAGCACCAATAGTCACAACCTCTTAGTGCAAGGGGATGTCATGTAAGTATTGCAGGTATACAGGCTACTGTAACAGGGGTTATCTTAACAGTAATGTTGTGTGGGAAGTCACAGCTGATATCGACATGTACACCATTAGTTACTGACACACATCATAAGATCATCATAGTACAGTACCACACAGATCACAGTAATAATCCTGTGGAATACAGCAAAGATATGACCATTAAATGTAGACAGTCTGACACACTCTGGTCAGTCCAGAGGTATACACAGCACCCCTTAGTGCAAGATGTGTGGACCAATCCTGACAAAGTGGATGTTTACAGCCATGTAAATGGGGATATCATGAAACTACTGGAATAGATAAGCTTACACGCTTTATGCTTTCACACACCTATCTGTCCTGACACATAATAACCGGAGGAGCAGAGGTCACAAGCCCACATACTACCCACTAGTTAGTGACATACATCTGTACAGCATCCCACTGCTTTGTCAGAAATACACACCAGTTATGGTGGCCCGGCAACAGTACATGTGTCAAATATCTAGACATAACATCACACTGGGTAAATACACTGAGCTGCTAGGCATGTCACAAAGCACTGTGAAAATTACAGGCAGACTGCCACAACACTGGCTCCCATTTCGTATGGGAGAATACTCATATGCCTGCAAATATAGCAGGCTCTACAGTCATTTAACAGCACTGAGTAACAGACACCTGTGTGAAAATGCATACCCACAACCAATCTGAACACAGGGACTGTCACATATGATAAGCATACTTAATATTACAGTATATGGACTGTGTGAACAACACCATCCTCATATGTGCAACTCACACACCAACCCTACATATACTGAGCCAATACACAGTGTATTCCGATGCCTGACTGTGGTATGGGACATGTGTCGGTCTGGCCCTACAAACATGTACACCGATAGGGTACCATACACTGCAGCCAGCAGCATGCAACATCATATAGCACAGGACCAAGAACAAAGACATCTACCACAGTCTGTACACAGGCCAAGGTACATATTCAAATTACACACTGTGTCGACAATCACTATAAGTACACAGACCTCACTACTGTACACACTACAACAGAATATCCAGGTTTTGTCCTCAGATATAAGGCCTACTATACATAACATGTCTAGTAGTCTGGTATCTCACTGGCTTGTTATCAGGCATGATGTCAGTAAATAATAATGTACTGAACATATGCACCTCTTACTGCATGACATATGGACAAAGGTTGACAGAGTTGTGGCTGAAGGCACTAACATAGGGCCAATATTGACATGTTGCTGTGATGAACCCATACATTTACTGGTGTAACAGGGTTTGTTGTGGCATATGTCTACTGAGGGATATGAAATCAGTAACTCACATGGCTGTCGCCAGGTACTGACTGCAATCCTCGGAGTATGCTACTGCATTTCTAACAATAGGACATGTGTAACACAACACATGTAAGACTCCAAACACTAGCCAGTCTGTGGATTGCCCTACACGTGGGAGTTTACCCAACCACATAACACTGTCATGACAGATATTAAATCATGTAGACCAGCCATATCCACACAAACCCTGTAAAACCAACATTACTTCAAATGTAGAAGAGCAAGTCTTACATTCTGTCCTCATGTCTGGAACATCCCCCTCCTGTCTGTTGGCCTGTTTCCACACTGTATGTTGTAAGAGATATATCCAACTACCCTCTGTGATGCTGTTTGTCAAACACCGACATGAAGTCCTGCTCACAGTGAATGAAAAGGGCCAACACCCACATGATGTTCTTAGTTATAGGATTGTGTTTCCATGCAATTGGCTATGGGAATGATGCCACAGCTGTTCCACATGCAATCAGCTAGTGGGGGTCTGCAATTCATGCACAGACTGTCAGCTGATCATGAGCATCACTTACAAAACACAAGCCGCTGCCTAAGCAAAGCAGGTGTACTTCTCTACATCCACCAGAGAGGGAGTGAGAGAGACAGACAGAGACAAAGTAAGAAAGGAAGGGGGTAGGAGAGTAAGAGCTAAGCATGTTTGTGTCACACACTTACCAGTACTGGGTTTCAAATGCCTGCCTATGTATTGCTATTACATTTTTATGCAGTTATTGCATGCCACAGAGCTTACATGTTGGAGAGCTGTCCAAAGGTATCTTTGAAAGTGAGTGACATCAGCAACAGTAATAAAGGAGGGATAAGGTAAGTGTAGTACATGTGGTTGTCCACAAAAGCAGGTGTCAAGGAAGACACAACCACACTCTCTTAGAGACTCACACACATTATCACAGTTGGCAGGGTCAGGATTAGAATTCCTAACTAACTAGTTTGCTACACTACAGTATTACGCAGGTATCACATGCTCCACATAGGTTATCAGCCTGATATATGGGCAAAGGGTATGTGAAGGTGACTGACATCAGAAGGCATGCTACAGTAGGGCAATGGGAGGTGTAGTGAGTGTGAATCGCTTCCAAATCATTAATCTCCACACACACACACACACACACACACACACACACACACACACACACACACACACACACACACACACATTTGCCAGTACTGACATGCATGGGTTCATTGTTTCAGAGGTGTGTAGTAGTTGACTGTGCCAGAAGGCTGTACAAGGCTAGGCAAAGGGTATACCTTGGCATCAGGTCACATGACAATGGTCTGCAGTGTGGCTCAGGGGTGTAGTCCTTGGATTAGCCCACACAGCTGGGTATTGTATTCACCGTCCACTCATCTGGGTTACTATTCTAGGTGGCCAGTGCTGTGCAATGCTTGCCATGTTTGTGTTTTGTATTCCATAACATGGACAGTGTCTGGATTGTGCACATATTCCACATGCATGTTCTGTGACATGCGGAAGTGTACCTGGGTTGTCTGGGGCATGTTGTGTAGACAGAGTGTTATCAGCTGATGTGGCATTCCTGACCTCATGTGGTGAGAACTGGCTATGGAACTGTGGTTGTGCCTGCGCCTACACTGACAGCATGCTACAGGTATTTACTGATGTTAGTGGCATCTGTCCATACAGGGCATGTGTATAAGGCATGGTTTCCTTTGTGGGTTACATTTGCAGACTCTACAGTTGTTGCAGGCGTCCAGTGGGGAACATAGCAAAGGACCACTGTAAGCAATTGTTTGCCTATTGTAGGGATGGAACAGGTTGCCATGTCCTCTGTAGTCCACAACAATCACACTGTGGTTACTATATGTAGGCAATATGCAGGAAACTACCAATATAGTAGTTGTTGCTGTGTATGAGACATGGTTGGAGAGTGTTCTCTGGGTAATACAAGGGTTGCCTATATTGTTCACCAATCCATAATGTCACATATAGCGGTCTGGATTGTTTGCACCAGCCTCTCTGTTGTTTGCCATCTATTGTCCTTGTAAGGTGGACATTGTGACATATAGTAGGTCCTCAATACAAGAAATTTGCAAAACCCGCCTCACAATGAGTCCTGTTATTATACAATCACAGCTATGTCCACCCAGGATACTGATGACAAACACACACACTTGGCAGTACTGAGGCTCAAATCCCTACCTAGCTATGTATTGCTAATACAGTGTAGTACATTTATTGCACGTGCCACGGAACTTATATTCCAAAGGTGTATTTCAAGGTGAGTGACATCAGCAGGCTTGCCAAAGTAGGGCAATGGAAAGTGTAGTGAGTCTGACTGGCCTCAAAAGCATTGATCCCTACACACACAAACAATCACACACAGAGTTTCACAGTTGCCATGTCTGGGATTACATCACACTACAGCATTACACAGTTATAGCACGGACCACGGAGCTTATAGGGCTAGCCCTTTTCCAAAGGTGTATTTCAAGGTGAATGATAGCAGACTTGCCAAAGTAGGGCAATGGAAAGTGTAGTGAATGTGACTGGCCTCAAAAGCATTGATCCCTACACACAAAAATGAACACCCACACACAGAGTCTCACAGTTTCCATGTTGGGGATTAGAATTCCTACCTAACTAGTACATCACACTATAGCATTATGCAGTTATAGCACGCACCATGGAGCTTATTGGAATAGCCCTTTTCCAAAGCGGTAGTTCAAGGTGAATGACATCAGCAGGATTGCCAAAGTAGGACAATGGTAAGTGTAGTGACTGGCCTCAAAAGCATTGATCCCTATACACACAGACACACAAAGAGTTTCACAGTTGCTATATCTAGGATTCAAACTCCTACATCACTAGTACATCATTCTGTAGCATTATACAGTTATAGCATGCACCACAGAGCTTATATAGCTAGCCCTTCTCCAAAGGTGTATTTCAAGTTGAATGACATCAGCAGGCTTGCCAAAGTAGACAATGGAAAGTGTAGTGAATGTGACTGGCCTCAAAAGCATTGATCCCTACACACACACACACACACACACACACACACACACACACACACACACACACACACACACACACACACACAGTCTCCATGTCTGGGATTACAACCCCTACCTAGCTAGTATGTTACGCTATAGCATTACACTGTTATAGCACACGCCACAGAGCTTATAGGGCTAGCCTTTCTCCAAAGTTGTATTTCAAGGTGAAATACATCAGCAGGCTTGCCAAAGAAGGGCAATGGGGAGTGCAGTGTGTGTGAATGGGCCATAAACCATTCATCTGGAAGCACACACACAACACTCAGTCACACAAAAGTTTACATTTGACAGGACTGTGTATACAACTGCTAGATGAATAATGACTTGTACTGTCATGTTACACTGTTATCATAAGAACCATAGACACTATAGTGTTGAGGGCTACCAGAAGCAAATGTCTGCAGTGAAAGAGTTTTGCACATTAAGTGGTATTGGCCAATTGGATGTGTGTTGGGTGGGACAGGCCTCATGATGGGAAGCTCTTTGTTATTGTCTATCACTCTCTATGTATGTGTATGTTTAACCTATTATAGTGTGTTGTCCTTGGATATATGTGTGTATTCCTATCCAATGTGTGTGCAAAGCATGACTGGTGTGCAATGTGGAGTGTGTGCACAGACATCTGCGACTGACAGATATGTATAGTCCACAGTTGTTGGCAGACATGGGCTTCATTTCTGTAAAGTGTGGGAGCATGCCCAGTATGACCCTTCTGTATTTTGTTGTCAGACATGGCCTTCATTTCTCTAAGTGTGGGAGCATGCCGAGTATGACCTTCTGTATTGAATGTGTGAATCCATTCCAGGTAGGTTGCACTCCAGTGCAGGCATTTGTGTTCTACACCTACAGCTACCAACCTGTATCTGCAGGATATCTGTAGATAGGTTGACAATATGGGGTCACAATAGCAAATGATAGTGGGATATTATAATTAATTGTGTCTGTGCTGCTTGTGCTACATAGTTTTGGTGTTAGCAAAGATATTCAGATATATGTACTGTTTTACACTATGATGTTTTATGTTATCAACTACTAACAGGTATACATATTTGCTTGCAGTAATTCCCTGGGGAATACAAGATGAATGAAGCTGTGTCCAGTATTGTGGTCTGCAGAAAACATATTCTTGCACAATCGTGCCATTCTGGAGGGGGAGCTGCAGACACTTGCTTATGGGTCTGTGTAAATGGTCCAGCACCTTGGTACTGTGGTGGCAGAGTATCCCATGCTTGTACATCTATCAATGAGACAGAATGGCCATATCCTGCTGTCGCCATACCTCACAGCAGTACAGATTCACACAGGTTACCTAGAGGCAGGGCTCATATTTCTGGTCATTACCCCCTTCACATTGTGGTTTACAAGCAGGTTTGTAGCCACCCATTCCTGTGTTTTCAGGCAGGGATAGTATATGCACACATCTGAGTTTCAGACTTCACACACTCCAAGGAGTCCATGCTTCTACCCCCCTCAGTTATTCTATCCTTTTCCGAACATCATGCAAACGATATCTGATAAGTATCCCTATAGTTATCACTTCAGTCCAGCAGTATTTAGGGGTTGGTCCACATTTCATGCAGTAGGACATGGTAGACATGCTACTGGGATTTGTCAACATGGCCTTGCATTTGTGTTCTGTGGACTATGTTATGTCATTATTTGGGAGTCCATGAGATAACATACATGGGCAGTACAGGTGAGACCCAGGTCTTTGACAGAGGACTGTAGGGCATTTGTTAGTGATGCAGGCCATCTGTAGCAGGCCAGTGCATTGTGTCACTCCTACAGTCCCAGCATGCCACTGTATTCCCCTGGGGTGACAGGGTAGGTGTACAAGTTGTTAATGGCAATAGTTTCTGTCCTTATTAATCCATTGGTGTGGATGTTGGCAGGGTGCTGCTTACAGCTAGGTACACACCTGCATGGGACACCTCTTCAGCATGCTGCATTCTGTGGATATTTCCATACAGAAATGAGTGTCCTATTGTACTCATTCACAACAGCAGGGAAATGACCTGTGAGCTACCTGTGGCTGATGATGGGGTGAGCTGAGAGTGCATGTGTGCAATGGAAGCTACTTGCAGCTGACTCACAGATATATGTGGGGCATTCCACTTATGCTGGCTTGTGCAGAGACATCAGCAGTTTACCTGTGCCTTTTGTGGTCTGCCAGTGTTTGGCCAGACTATATCAGTATTCCATACTACACAGCCAACTAATGTGCTGCTAACCTGTATGTACAAATCCAAAGGTGTGTCCATTTGACAGTAACATTTTATACACTCTCTGTGTAGGGTACTTCCATCTGTTTTCTGTTTGTATGTCTGGGCCCACATTCATGCCACGTCCATCTTTCAGATGGTGACAGGTATTACATCCAAACAATTAGTATGGTGGATTACTGCTGGATTGTGTCTTGCTGGAATGCATTGTGTTTGACACTGCAGTTGTAAGAACTTGACCCTGTCATCAACAGGACTGGCCATTGGCCACTGGGACACAATCCACCATGCCTACATGCTGACCGCTTTCACACAATATACAACACACAACAACCTAGCATACAGAGCCAAGCATATTGTACACGTGCAACAATCTATCCTGCTACTTTGGCCAGGTCAGGTAATCTGTGCTCCACTGTTATTATACCCACACATACATGTTACTACATTTCTACATAGGATTGTGGTGGACGCACACCTGACAACTGAAAACATTTGCTATGACCATACTGGTATTTCAGGTACTCTGTTGGCTTCCATTTCATTCTGTATTCTGACCTATCATGCAGACTGGAGGCATAGCAATTTAGTACAGTTCTTATGTTTTATTGACCTACATTTCAGTTTCAGACTTCTTACCCTTCAGAACTAACATCTCACTGCTGGACTTGTTGTAGTCTGTCTGTGTAGGTCTGGAGGGGGACTGTTCTCCATCGCCATCACTCAGAGGCCTTAGCACAGCCTTTCTTTGTGTTTGTCTACACCTATCCTGCTGGCTGAGACTGTTGTTGGTTATGTGAACCTCAATGACATGCACGTGTGTGTCGTATGGACACACATTTGGCCCACCACATGTCCTGCAGTGGGTTTTGTCACCTTGTCTAGTACTGCATACTATGGTGACACCAGTATCTGTTATGGATTTCATGCTGCTGATATATATGTCTACTATCTACTGCCATCCCACTCAGCCACCCAATTCCCTTGCATGCTCACATCCATACCATAGATACAATAGCAGAACATACTACTCCATTCAACAATTGATAGTGAGAGTGACTTACCTTGTGGCCATGCCAGTATTGAGGATGGTGCTGGAGGGCTGACTATGTCAGATGCACATAGTACACATGGTTAAGCACAGGTAGTGTCATGTTTGACATCCCTTTTACTGTATGTGCGAGTCAGAGAGAGGTATCATTCCCTGAGTTCCTACCGTGTCAGTGTATGTGCTATGTGTTGCCTCTTTGCCAAGGCCTGGGCATACTGGGCATGTCTCCTTCTGCCTACAGGACCAGGCTCAGGTTGTTCTTCCTCTGATTCACTCTGTGCCTTTGCTGGCCATGGCAATGGTGGGGGGATGTGTGGCCCTGCTCCATGTTGTTCCTGCTGCAGCTGTTTCTGCTGGATCATATTGTGTAGCATGGCACATACAATGACAATTTGGGTGCATGTAGCTGGTGAGTACTGCAAGGCTCCACAGGATATTCCAGGCACAGGAACAGTGACTTGAGCATCCCAAACACATGCTCTGTTATGATTCTAATCTGTGTGTGTGCCTCATTAAGGAGTTCTTGTTCGGGTGTGTGTGCATTTCTGATGGGTGTCATCAGCCACTGCTCCAGGGCATAACCAGCATCCCCCACTAGGTGGCCATATTGGATGTCCCCATTGGCAAATCTCTGGTACATCTGCATCATATGCCAGATGTGGGAGTCATGATAGCTTCCAGGGCTGCCGGCACACATATTCATTATAATGCCCTGGGCATCACTCATGACCTGGCAGTTGATGGAGGGGAAGCCCTTGCAGTTTATGTATTCTCTACCCCACTCACCGGGTGGTGCTTTGATGTGTATATGTGTGCAGTCTATAGCACCCACTACTTCAGGGTATTCTGCCATTTGGTGGAAAAGACACATATTGCTGGTCAACGCTTCATGGGTGTTGAAGAAATATATGTGCTCACCAGCATGTGCTGGCATGGCATCCAGGAACTAGTGGAGTAGCCTGGATGCTGATGTCTGTGAGATCTCCATGATATCCCCAATTGGCCTTTGGAAGGTACCTGTGGCTCGTATTCTTAAGCCTACACATACCTTGGTATCCACTGGGATGGGTTCCCCTCTGTTGGTTCTGTGTGTGAGGCATGGCTGGCACAGCTCAACAATTTGCTGTAGGAGGTCCCAGTCCACCATATAACGCTCCACTATCTCCAGCTCATGTAGCCCCTGGTAGGTTACCCTGGGTCTGTACACTCTTCTCCTTCTCCTCATTGTGGGTTGGTCATCAGCATTCTCATCTTCTCCACCCTCAGCCTCTTCCACATGTTGATTTATGAGAGTGGATGTAGCCCCTATCATTTTGTTGCTTTTGTTAGGTAAAATTTCCCCATTTGTGTACACTGGAGGTGTAGCCTTTGTGGGAAAAAACAGAGGAAAAGGTGTTTGCATAGTTTATAGTAATGTGCTGGGGTGGGGGCTGCTGCCTGTCTATTTGGTTGGTTCTGATACATTTCACCTGCCAGCTATGCTAGATTTCCTTGATTAACTTCCTACTGCTATTTTCCTTCCCATTGCCTTCCTGTTTAAGCCCTGTGGCACGTCGCGCAAACCCAGTGTTCAGCTGCTGTTTCCTGTTTTTTTTTTTTAAACCTGGTGCATGCCGTGCACACTGGTTTAGGCAATGTAAACACCATTTAGCAGAAACTGGCCCTCCCTGGACAAGATCACTCTCTGTATTTCTTAATGGAAGGCAATACAGCCTTAGACACACCCCCTGCCTTAGCTGTGCTTAGCTAAGCGCAAACATGGGCCACCATGCTCCAATAAGCTTACATCATGCATGACACACCCCCTTATGAAGTCATCTAGCTCTTAGGCTTACACTGTGGTCTTAATGCACCTACATGGTTGGGTGCAAGTTACCACTGAGGGGAAATCTGTGATTCAGTATCATTGCCCTTATTTGCATAGGATTAACTGCTAATGCATGGTTACAAATCCGACACTCAGCCTTCCCCCTTTGCAACCACTATTCCATGGTCTTGTTGTGTTATGCACACCATTGACTATTATGGCAGAATTATGATTGTGGTTTAAAAGCTTATTTCCAGCTTTTTTTTTTTTTTTTATTTTCAGCCCGATCCTGTTTGCAGACCACTGTCCTGCGCTTAAACATCTTTAATCGGCCAACAAAAAAAAAGTAAATTTTTATAAATTTGAAATTATTTTTCATGTCTATGGCCATTTATTTGGCCTTTGGCATGCCTAACCCTTCTAATACATGTGTTTTTATGAGCTGCTATGCCTCCATTTTGTAGCTTGCAGACATGTATTCAGCTACTGGCTGAATACATTTCTGCAATCTACATTATTCCTGCATGGATGTCTGCCTGCTTCCTGGATGGCTAATTCACCTCATTTGCATGGTTTTCACCAGCAAATGAGGTAATTAGCATACAGGGGCTGTGTCCGTCCAGGAATAGTGCGGGAGTGCTCTGGGAGCTTATTCCTGGATCGCACTGCAGCCATATTACCTGCAGCAGCTTTTGCACTATTCCTGCACGCTGTGCAGAGCTTGCTGAATCCTGGGGAAGTAACTGCATTTACTAGAACAACGTTATGAAAACCATTGTACTGTTAGCATACTAGAACTATCATTTGATTGTTAGCATGAGTTGTCCTGAAAAAGCACACAAAATAAATAATGCATAGCATACAGAAAAGGCCAACTAAGGAAACAAGGTGGAGATCTGGTAAGAAAAGATTAAAATTAATAATCAAAGTATGTTGTTTGGACTAGAAATTATCACAGAACATAATGTAGTGCTTACTCAAACATGCAAAACACCAAGGTTGAAGGAACTTGTTGAGAAGACACTGAAGTGAAAAACAAATATAATTTCCAGCCATCATGTATATCCATTAGGTCCATAGATGCATATGTGTCAATATAAGAATAATATATATAATATCATGTTTCAAATATCAGATATAGCAAGTTAAGTGCACTTTGATTTTGGTTGTTTGGCTTGCTGGAATATTGGCCTGTTGAAAGTAATTGGTAGGGTGAATGTACAATTAGCAAGGGATCAGAAATGAATACACTTATGATTTATTTAGGTCCAAAGGTTCATAGGTACTTATTAAGCATGCTGTTCTAGAGACCTCTGAGGAGGCTAGTTCATTTTCTCAATTGACCCAGAGTACTGTCTGGCTAACTGGACTTGCTCAGTCACACAGTAGGCAAACAGAGGCTGAGCAATAAAACTGTGGGCTAAAAGAAGCAGTTCATAGACTTAATCCTTTGCATTAACTGCTTTAAAAAAATTTACTCTCTTCATATCTTCCCAGCTGACTACTACTAACTATCACCACTAAGCAAACCTGGGTCTCTTAGGCTTTGGTCAGTAGTCCACCCTTCTGCATCAGAAATCTGACACTTATGTATATAGTGCATGTATTTATGCTTGCATGCATATTTTTATATATGTATGTATGTATGTATGCATAGAGATATTTATTAATTTCTTTACATTTTTTTAACTGATAATATCTGTCTGGGACCGAGGTGCTCCATTTTTAGTGGAATCGATGGAAGACAATTCCAAATAAATATACATAGACAAAAAAATGAATATATAATAAACTAAACTAAAACACACACAGATAGATAGAAAGATGGATAGATAGCTAGATAGATAGATAGATAGATAGATAGATAGATAGATAGATAGATAGATAGATAGAAAGAAAGAGTGGGAGAAAGAAAAAGATATGAGAGTATGTGTGTGTTTAATACATAAAAAATAAAATAAACTTTTTTAAACAGTAAGAAATGTTACCTGACATTCATTAACTGTCATGTAGGCTTCATGTGGAGCCAACACAATTTAAGTGCATTAGCGAGATGAGCAGCAGTGCTCACTGAATATGCATGCATGCTGCTCATTGCACTTACATGTTTATAAGTACCTTTTTGTGGCCAGCAGAATTATTGGCGTCCATGTAAAGGTACAGAGGCATGACCACACAATGCAAACAGATTGGCTTGCCTATAAGAAAATCTATTAAGAGATCATGTGTGGACAGCTAATGTGAAGTAAAGGCAAGCTAATTACAAGAAATAAGAAGCAAGGGATGTTAAATGGGAAGAATGTACACAGAGTACAATTGTAATAGTTCAAACATAAGTAAGAGAGGAGGGTAAATGGAGAAAATATACTCAGATATTGCAGTCAAATGTGATATTGTCACAAAGGAACATTTTAAACATAAACACTTCCATACTGATGCAATAATAATCTTGTTCACAATTCTTGACCCATGCACATAACTAAAAATGCACATGCTAACAAAGGAAAGAAGAAGGACACAAAACAACATTATAACAAACAACAGTAAATTTGATATTAATGTTGATAACATGCTGAATTGAGATAACAGTTATCAAGGGCAGAGGATACATTAGGGGTTATTCAAACAGACTGCAGTTATTGAATACAATATGTAGATACAGGGAATGTAAGTGTGATAACACACAATACTGCTGTATTCTCCACCTCATAATGTATAAACAATAAGAAATGAGCCCTACAGCTGTAATGTCAGGAACATCGGAAAGTGACATGTTTTGCCATTTGTTGTCAGTTGGCAACCATGCAAGGGGGATACTACCTTGAAATATGTATTAGACAAGGATGAGTTGTACATTCATGCACATCCTAAACAGTAATATAAAAACACTCAAAATACACAAGTAATAAATGACAACATTCATCTGATGACATTTCAGTGGTTCAAGGTCTTCGTTCATAAATGGACCACATCTACTGCATGATTATACTGTGTATGCTCACATGAACTTACAGCAAAAGCTGCCATAACAACATGTAAAAATACAAACACACAAGAAAGTGTCCTAACACAGGCCCAGTCACATTTTATGATGATTTTGCATAATGCCATACATTAAGAAATGTTATGCAATTTCTCATGTTCTGTAAAGGTCTACAGTGTGAAAAAAAGAATTACAGTAATTCATAAATGTTTGGATAAAGACAGGCAATACACAGCATTATTATTTGGAGATTAAGTAATGCATGTGAGCAATCAATGACATACTTAAAATTTGCATCTTGCCAGACTCACACTGGGACAGATATCAGGAAGGTGTTAAACAACCTTTGATGCCACAAAACTAGGCATATTGTGGGTGTCATAATGAACATACCTAAAGGTTTTACAGCACCTTTTTATTGCAATGGTTATGGATTCCCTACCTTAGAGCATAAGCCCTTAAAAATGTGACCCTCTGACTGGGCCATAATTGTTTCTTTGCCTAAGCCACTCCAGTCTGACACAGTTATCTGACAGATATTACCAGATTCAAACCTCTACCTGTCATACTACTTAATCTACAGAGCTGTGTATTGACTGCATCTGTCAGATGACATAGCAATGGATCTTATCACAAACAACTGAAATAAATGTGTGACGTGATAAAGGACTTTTGATGATAATTTGTATATTTGATATTATTTTATCAGAAAGATGATAAGAAGGTAATTATGTTAATGTTCATACAACTGTGAGCAGTTCAATATCAATGCTTCTCAGCCAGGGAAGCTGTTTCTGTTGTTTTGTACACACACTGTCCCAGAATTGAACCACACTCTCTGTGGATGTGCCATACAAGTCATTAGTGAATGCATGTGCTCAAGAGTACTCACACCACAATATTCACAGAACAACTGTTTCACAGCCAGGAAATTAGAAACAATGAACTTATATTTCTTTCTCTGAAGTAAAAATTGATAAGAATAACTCATGCAGTATTGTTTGTGTAATGTCAGCATTTGTATACTGTTGCTTTTTACTGTAATTGAACAGCAAGCTATGTAAGCACACCAATTACCGATGTGTATGAATCACATGCATCACAGTTGAAATATTAACACAGCTACAAGACTCCATCTATGTAAAGTAATTACATCATATGACTGTGTTGCAATACATTTATATGAGATAAAAGGGATGAGGGCTATCATTCATACATAACAGCATAAAGACTTACAATGCTTACAATCATTCAGTGTGGATTTTGAACACCTGACTATGTGATGATGGAAGGTACATGATATTGTGAAGAAGGAATGTGCCACAGTGCAAATGCTACTTAAAATGTGAGATATTTGGATATTGGAAGCTGTAACATCATATTATTGCTGCAAGGGATGTGTATGACTGTAATTTCTTCAAAAAAATGTTGCTGCATGTCTATTTCTTACACAATATTGCTTGATGCTAGTTATACCTACACACACATGATGAGTAATGCAGTCATCACTGTGACATGAGAATGGCAGTCATGCACAATGTATTGGTAATTATGGATTTAAACACATGCCTTAGAAAGTCAACATCACACAAAATATTGTCTCATTTCATCACACTACAGGAAAAGCATTGGTATTTCTCCAAGGAAAGCCAAATATCATTCAGTGACATCATCATTATCCAATGACGCATTTTGGTGTGAAAAATGAGCAGACAGTCTTGTAATAGGAATCTATAGCTATACATGTACATAGCAGACATCTGGGTGACAACATTGTTCCCTACATGCACATTCTCAGCTGTATTGACACAAGTGACTCTAAGGAGTAATGGCTGGATTTGAAATGACTACCTAAGATCACAAGGTATCGAACATTGCCTGAATTGCATGTGTCATATTAAATGTTGGTTTACAATTGTGACAGTGCACATTTGAATGTATGACATCATCATTGTTTAATAGGGTGATGTTCTCCTAAAAAGAAAAAAGGTGGTTGAAGATCACAGTAACACTACACAGCTACACATCCTATATGCATTAAAAGGCTTCTCTACAGAACATGACAGGCAATCATACAGTCACAGTAGTCAATCATGGCTGGATTCAAACCTCCTACCTGTTTAGCTACACAGTCTTTGAGCACGAAATTAACAGCTAAGGCCACAGGATAATTCAATGTGTAACTGTGATGTAGTTTATTTGTGAAAGCATGCTGTAACCATTGTGTTTCCAAAACTGGGCATTGCCTGGTGGTAAAAGAAATTTATAGGGTAGCCCCTGCCAGTGAAAATGCATCTCCTAAGTAGAACTTTACATAAGGGGTGTTGTCAAAAAGCCAGCTGTACATGACAGTGCACATGGTTACACTATTAAACCAATGTTGGATTTCTCCTCTCTACCTATCCAGTTGCACAATTTACAACACACAGTAGTAGCCACAGGTGCCACAGGAGAAGTCTGATGTTTATAGTGAGAGACTGCACTTATAAAAGCATCACCTCATTATTGTGTTGCAGAGAGGATGTTTGTGGTAAACATCAGATAAGAATATGGGGAGAGCCCTCTTCCATGTTAAATTCTTCTCTTGAGTGGAAGTAGAGACAGTATGTCTGTTTTGGAAGCTATACATAGCTGACATTGAAGCCCCTCACACACACACACACACACACACACACACACACACACACACACACACACACACACACACACACACACACAAGTTCACCACTGTGAGATTTGAACCTCCTTCTTATCGAGTTACACAACTGAACACAGTATGAACCACAAACACCAGAGGAAAAGTCTGACTTTTATAGTGAGAGACTTCTCTTATGAAAGGATGACCTCATGCAGAGAAAATGTATTTGTTAAATGTGGGATAAAGTACAGATACAGCTGTGCCCAAAGATGAATTCTTCTCCTGAGTAGAAGTGGACACACCACATCTAATGTTCAGGCTTTTGTTTGCACGCGCATATGCACACACGCACACACACACATACGCGCGCGCACTCACATGCACACACATGCGCACAAACACATGCACACACACGCACACACATGCACACACACGTGCACACACATGCACACACACATGCACACACACACACTCACATGCACACACACACACACATGCACACACATACATGCACGCACACACACACACACACACACACACACACACACACACACACACACACACACACACAAACACACACACACACACACACACACACACACACACACACACAAGTTCACCACTCTCATATAAACCACATACCTAACCAGTTACAACATTTACAGTATAGAGTATGAATTGCAAGCTCAACAGGACAAGTCTGACACCTAAGGGGAGAGAGTGAGTTTTTGACAAGATGACCTCATCAGTGTGTTTCACAGAAAATATTTGTGGTAAAAGTGGGATAAATTGGAGAGGGAGCATTGTCCAAAGTATTAGTTTTCTCCTGAGTGGAAGTGGACACAGCACATCTGTTGTTGAGACTTTACTTACCTGACACTAGCACCACACACACACTCATGCAAACACATACACACACACTCACATACAAGTTCATCACTGTCAGATTTGAGCCACCCACCTAACTAGATACAACATCTATAGTACAAATTGCAAGCACCACAGGAGAAATTTGACTTTAATATGAAAATGGACATTTGTAAGTATTAAAACTTCACTGTTTGGAACCTCAGCTATACATCACATGCTCTGGGACAAATGCGTGTGTGTTGACCAGCCAAAGTAACAGCACTGTGCTTGTCCATGTAATAACATATTTCTCTGCAACATCTATATACTGTAATTCATGGACATTGCGTTACCAGTTTCACAGTATGGGGTGTCAATGATAATCTCAATTGTAAAACAGTGGATTGTCAAGCTCAAGCAAGCATTCATAACAGTTCATACCAGGATGATTGCATGGTTATAGTAACCATTTATTACATTCTTGTCATTTGTCTTGGTTCAAGCTTGCACAAAGTGCATTGGCAGAGCAGACACTTCCTAAATATGACAGTACACTTCTGAATAACAGTGATGGAGTATGTGTGAAAAGATTACACACCATTGTAACAAATTTGCAAGTGTAACCATTGGAGTGCAGACATACATTAACAGACTGAATTAACTGAGTGAACATCACTCTGTAAACCAAATACTTTGGTTTCTAAATTGCATTAACATATACATAAGTTGTACAACTTACTGAAATCATTTTTATGTTCATTTGTTTTAACTCTCACCATGAAGTGTACAGCTAGCAAGTTCATTCGCACAACTGATGACAAAGTATTAGCATATGCATAATCATATCCTGAGATGTTGATTCACCTATGAATCAGCAGTAGTCTGTGGTGCTCTGTGCCAACTTTTGCATAAATCAGTAGTATACACATGCAACCATGTCAGAATCTGATGCAATACAGAACAGATATATGTTATGGTCATGTTTCAGGTGTCATTATTTACATATGTGTAATAGCAGTTACAGTTTTTCAATCCTTATATGTATGCCACTGGTGTATTATGAAACAAACGAGAGACCAAGCATGTTATTGTGAGTGGAAGCATGGCTTTTGGAAACAGATACATGGAGACAGTTAAAGAGACATACAAAGAATGTTATATTTTTGTGTGGAATTTTTAAACATCCTTTGCGTGTGTTAATGTTATGTTTTTCCTGATAATCTGTCATGCTATCTACAATAAAGTGTTTCCAATAGAGAGAAAGCAGAGGTTGGAAAGTATAACCATGACTGAGACATAAAAAGATGATGGTGGGTTGCTAAGATATGAAGGCAACACTTATGCACATAACAGGAATATAAATAAAGCATTAAATATGTCTTTCACATATTTCTGGATTTGAACCCTTGACACTATGACAAAAGCATTTTACAGGCATGTAAATTATGTCACCACACCACACAGGAAATGCTACTTCATGAACTGAATTTTACTGATTTGAATGGACAGTCAAAAAATGAGACAAGGTAAAATGTCAGCATCAGGCTTCATCACAGTGTGAGAAATACAACTTTACAGAAAGTTTACATTAGTCAGCAGCATAAAAATAATCCAATGGAGAATAAAGATGTGTTATATTAAGGTGTTATGTATCATGATCTGCATATTTGTCATGAAGCCAGGGATATATGGGCAGCATGCTTTCTAACAATATTTGCAAACTGGAACATGAGATGTGGTGTACATTCAATTCTTCAGCCTATTCAAGAGAAAATTAGCCTAACTGTACATTGCACAGTAAGGTTAAGCACAGCATCACGAAGAGCAACTAATGCTGCCAAAGGCAACATTTTTCATTTCCTCTAAGTTAGAGGTGCCGTTTGGTACCAAACATTGCAGAGATGCAGAGGAGAAAGACTGATGACACAGAAGGGGGAAAGATAGCATTTATATCACAGTATCAAAAGCCAAAAACACTGAACACCATTTAATCAAACCTAAATAATCTAAAGCACACAATATCGAACATTCAGAACAGCAAATTTTTTCCCAGGGAAAAAATTTGCTATTCCGAAACACATTCACACAACACAGGCACACCAAAAAAACAGCAATCCGCACACTTACACTTAAAATCATACATCTAACCCTACACTAAACTATACAAACACTACTATCTATCCACATACCTTAACCCAACCCTAACCTTAAGGTCCGTCACTATCGCACACTCACCTTACCCGCGCCCTAACCCTAACTCACTTAACCCGCCCCTAACCCTAAGCTCTGTCACTATCGCACACTCACCTCACCAGTGCCCTAACCCTAACTCACGTAACCCGCTCCCTAAACCTAACGTCCACACAATCACACCCTTACCTGAACCCCTGTAACTTTCCACCACAGCACTAAAAATAGCGAAGCCACAGAAACGGACAACCAAATTCTTTCCCTAGGAAAGAATTTGATGTTCTGCAGCTTCGCTATTTTTAGCATTCGATGCATAGTGTTCGACATTGTGGCATTCTACGTTATTGGCTTTCGATAATGTGATATGAACCCTAAAGATACATAGACAGAAGGAAAGTGAGGCAGAGACAAGTAGATTGTGATAGAAGCAGGATAAATTGTGGCTCAAAACAATATGTAAGCAAAAGCTAAACATAAAATAGTCTAATAAAAAAGTCAATAACCATTTGGCATATTTCTGCATTAGAACCCTTGAAAGCAAAAATCAGTCTACATATCTGAGTCTACTTCAGCATGCCATAAAGGAACTCCTATTTTACACACTTTAAATTGCACAACTGAATAGGCAGTGACAATTTATTGAAGCAGAATGAGCTGAAGAGAGGAAGCGTGAGAGGGGGACAGAAAAATGCCAAGAGTTTTGTTTATGGTACATTTAGCACCATTGCTAGGTGCTTCCTCAATATTACTCTGTCATGCCCTGTATGATAAAATGCTTACTATAGGGAGCAAGAATGGGTAGGAGAGTAGAAACAGGTTTAAGACATAAAGCAGGATATGGGTGGTTTACCAAGTGTCCCTGTTAGTGCTGGATTGTTTTTTTTTTTTTTTTTGCAAATGCTTTCATACTGCACTATTCAAATTAAATTTTGTAACTGGAGATAAATACAGATGTTTGGAGTTAAACATAAGACAGGAATATTAAATGTCATGAAATAAGAATTTGGCATACAGCTGTAATTGAACCCTTGTCACTATGCAAAAAAACATCAGTCTATATACAGAGGAATTATCTCAACATACAATATAGGAACTTCTACTTCACTACATCCAGCACCCAAAGTACTGTTAGAGTAACTGCCTTTACTGCATTTTCCAAAAGTGCAAAGGATTTTCATTTTGCATGAAAGTAACTATCAGTTTTTGCCATAGTATGTTAAATAACATTCACTGTCACTCAGCATTGGTGTGTTATACGAGTTTCTGCTCATAGTTGAGGTCAAAAACTGAAGGATTTTTGATGGGCTATTTCTGGCAATGTGTGTAGCATATGATTGTATTTTTGACCAGATTAAACATGTGGAAAAGATACTGGGGAAAAAATACAGGAATTTAGAGGATGGTGGTGGGAGAACACCATAGCAGTCCACTTCTTTACATCATAAATATAGAATGATGCACACAATTTCATGACTTTACAGAGTCATCATACCAGGATTAGGTAACAATGACAGAATAATGTTGTATAGGCAGATGGAACAAATCAGTTGTATCAACATGATACACAGGCAAAATGGAGAGCTACGTATGGAGCACATTTTTTTTTTGTGGAATAGGTACCTCATTTTTTGGACAGAGAGAGAGAGAGAGAGAGAGAGAGAGGAATGTTGGGGATGATGTTTAGGAATGAGAGGGTCTGACAGGTAGGGTAGGTTAGGTAATGACACATACATGAAGCACATATAAGAAAGACAGAGATGGTGATGGACTCAAAAGATTCAGGAACACCGTGTTTGGGGATGTGTAACAGACAATGAGGTACATCCATGTCCAGCTTGACAACACTGAGAATCTAGCTCTCACCCTCAGAACTGCCATCACAGTCTTGTGGCTTCATTTTGGAAATAAAATGCCAATCTCTTTTGGCATCATTTTGGCAATACAATGCAGGACCTTTTCAACTTTACCAATTCTGGCAATGAAGCCTCTCTTCATTATTTCCTCTACCAGCCCAGTTAACTCCGGACTGGTGACAAACTCACCACCCCCATTATTACTTCTACAGGATAGCATTGCACCAGCAGCTGTGGCAGAACTACGTGACACAGGTGGAGCAGGTAGGGCAGTAGTTGCAGAGGCAACACTGACAGGTTGTAATCCAGATGTGTTGAGTGTCTGTGCTTCCTATGAAGGTATGGAGTGCTGAACTGCAATTGTCAGTCTAGCTCCATGTGCTGCTGTCCATTTTTTTTCACCAGCAATGTATTACAAAAAATAGAGACATATAAGGGGAAGACAAAAAGGAGAGAATTAGATCAATGGTATGTCACATCAGTTTTTTTTTTTTTAATTTTAATACATAAATCCGTATGATAAATAAATATGTACACTTTTGCTAGATCCAGATATTATTTATTTATTTAACATTTGTTGACCGGGAAAGTCCAACTAGGTTCCACAGAGCCTGTTTTCAGCAGAGGTCTGGGGAGAGATAATCCAGATGCATGTCTTTAGAATGTGGGACAAAACTGGAGTACCCAGAGGAAACCCATGTGAATGCAGGGAGAACATGCAAGCTCTGCATAGAAGGCACCTCAGCTGAGAATCGAACCAGAGAACCTCTTGTTGTGAGGTGACAATGTTAACCACTGCACCACTGAGTCGCCCTATATGATATGATGGAAAAGCATTATTGTATCATAAAATCAATTGCAATGCTATGATATAACATATAGAATCATATCCTTGACTCTGCCTTATAAGATATATGCTTTCAAAATTAATTATTGCATTTGCAAAAAAAATATTGCTTATGTAATTCAGTATTGCAGTTAATATCGTATTAATACTATCCTGAAACAAAATCTAATGTCTCTTTCTGGGTATAGAACCAACATACAATTAAGCTTATGTACTCATTGCGTAATGCAGTAAACAAGAGCTATAGGAACATGTGTGTATGCTTATTATAACAGTTCAGATTTGCTTGCTCAAGGTAATATAAAGTGATGGTCTGAAAATACTTATCTGAATTGCACTCAAACCCGATGTATACATATACCATGCCTTTCTGAGGTGAGATATTCTCTGCTGATGCACCACATAGTTTTCTGCTATCTCTGATGTAGCTATACAGTAGAGAAAAGATAAAAAAGATATATGAAACAATAATTAATAACTGTGTTGGGTGGCTAATTAATGCCATATCACAGGTGACAAGTCCATATACTTACACAAATGATTGGTGCAGTGTTAAATTCATACTCCCATTGGCTCAGGAGGTCTTGCTTCTTCATGTCACTGTATTGGTGATGACATTACTCCCTAGTGTAAGTGATGCCCTTTGCACTGGAGACATTCTTGGCCAAGTTATTCTAAGCCTCAACCTTATACGGAGAACTGGTATAATCCTCTACAGATGCCAATGGCCGTAGTGCTTCATGGGGAGTGCCACAAAAATTCTGAACTCCTTAGCTCTCCATATTTTATGCTCTAAATGCAACACTATCCTTAACTTTGCCAGTCATGTCTGCAGAAGACAAGTTAGAAATATGTGTCTGAAATGCCAGCCAATTCAGATCTCACATGAAGAGCTTGTGCTCAAAGATGCACAGCCTTACCAGCTACATTTGCTCAACTGAAAGTAAAACTTGGTAGGCACATTGCCACTAATTACATAAACAAACAAAGAATGTGTGAAATATTACAGTGAAATTTGACCATTCATGATGCTGAACTGCTGACACATATTTCAGTGTTAAACACTGACATGCTTTTTGGTGTTTGTTACAATCATGGTTGGTCAGAATAAAAATGGCATGACTTGTGATTTATTGGGCTGTTATGACTTACACACTATTAAGATTGAGTAGCATCACTTGGCAATCAAACTCATGAAAAAAATTATATAATTTGCTTACTGTCAGTGCCACACGAGAAATTATTTTCTTACCATGGCAAGTAGAGGTATACTAATTTAAGAATGAATGAAGATATGCTTCAGAGTTGCCTGCATGTCTGTGAATTTATTTAATCATAGGTCTGCATTTCTATCTAAAAGGCAATGCCTGTATTTGAAAATACATTTCAGATGCATGAAGTTGCATAACCTCCATAATATATGGTGGGTTAGGTTGCTTACATACTTCACAAGACATACTGTCACAAACTCATACTAATGATATTTGATGACTCATAATAATGATATAAATAGATCACGCACATTATACCTATGCATGTGTATTCCACATTAAATATCATCATTGCCGTGTTTCACATCATTTACACAAATTTTATTGGGCTTCTATAGTAAGCAAAAATTATACATTTGTTTTAATAAATGTTGTTATGATACTCATTTGTATTTATTGTTACACTCCTAATCAAAATGTTGTGACAAATGGTATTCTGCCCCCTGTGCAAAATTATCAGTAAACTGGATTTAAATGCTGTATCAGCTGTCCTGTTTCTTTAAGCTTACTTAACTTACATCATGTTTCACAGGGAAAGTTACATGAGAGGTGAATTTTCTTCACTGAGTACTATCTAGAGTGCTAACAGCCATGCACTGGCACCAGGTTTATTTGCACTGTGGAAGGTTGACAGAATTCAAATTTTCACTTTTTTTCAATTAAGTGGAGGATTGCTCACAGGTGTGTGTTAAGCTAGGATGCCTTTGAGTGCCCTTCTCTCTGAATCCTGAGCTAATGAAACTTAGGCCCCATGGTTCTTATCTGTGGTTCAGATTAGTCTTTAAAAAGACTGCAACTAAAAGAATCTTTAAAAAAGACTGTACATACCAGGCTCTCATGCAGGTTTGAGCGTTCCATTTAGTGGTGCTAGTTCTGGGTGCTCCTAATGGATCTGTTCCTGGAGTCTTGATAAAGACTGCCCAGATGAAATACAGACAAAATGCAGACCAGAAACCAACCTAAATTAGATGGCCAGGAACCCATATTCAGAGGAAAGCAATTATTATTGTTCACAGTTCCAAATGGGTGCAAGCAATGATGAGAAAAGAAAAAAATAAAGGAAGCATTCTGAAACAAGTAGCTAAAAAGTACAGTTCTGGTGTTTCCTCAACTTTGTTCTCTTGCAACATGAACACATGCTCCTTAGGCATCAGTATGCTCATAAAAATAACACCCTCTCTGGATCTGAACCCCATGATACTAGTACATTCACAAGACACACCAGATTATTGTCAGTATTTGCCATAGACATAGACAAATACTGTGAATCTTCTTCTTCTTTCAGCTTTTCCCAGTTAGGGGTCGCCACAGTGGATCATCGGTCCACTCATGATTGGCAGTGGAGTTTTTACAGTGTCGAGTTGCCAGCCCGGCGCCCAACCTTCCACAGAAGGCACACACACACACACACACACACACACACACACACACACACACACACACACACACACACACACGGCCAATTTAGAGTGTCCAATCCACCTACTGCATGTCTTTGGGATGTGGGAGGAAACTAGCACCCGGAGGAACCCACGCGACCACAAGGAGGACATGCAGACTCCGCACAGAAGGCACCCCAGCCAAGAATCGAACCAGAGAACCTCTTGCTGTGAGGCGACAACACTAACCGCTGCACCACTGTGGCTGCCCTATAGACATATACTGTGAATACAGGTTAAATATACTCAAGATGTTATAGTATAAATTGGCATTACAAGTACAACAGAAACAAGTTATTAAAGCTGCCCTTTGTAATTTGCCCTTAGATGTGTGGATGACTGGGATATTGGCAAAAGTCAAGCTAATCTTTTCTTACACAATATAAAATAAAAATGAGCAACACTGCAGCTATTTTATTTTGTGAGCATCATTCCCTTATCTATTTTTCTCTAACAAGATTGCTGTGTGACTTGCCTTGCTTTTAATATCTGTTTCATTGAGTACTTTACTTCTTTAGAATTGCAGACAAATTTTACTCAGTGGCACAGAGTGTGGTCATAAACAGTTCATACAAATGTTAAGAATGTTGCCCTCCTAAGCCCGTCAAGGTATTCATAGACTTTATTGTAAGTCTTATCCCCCTGACACACCCTCAGTGAGTTTACATCAAAGAGTACTGACTGTGAAATCCTGATTGTTCCTGCAGTCAGACTAATCATTCACACTTGCAAGCCCTTAGCAGGTAACACTTCTCACTGCTCATCCTTACACTGCTAGGGCATGTACATGCAATAGTGTAGGTCCTTCCTCCATATTAACCTGCCCTGCACTTAGTGAAGATTGTGGAAATCACAAATGCTAATGAGTTAATATCTAATTTGCATATTCACAGAGCTGAGAGGGATGAATCTGTCCTATATGAAGGTAGTCATGTAAATAAGGAACTTGCATCATATTAATGGAGACTACTTGGATCCAGAGACCTTGATACTGCTATTTACTTTACAAACTTTCTACTTTATCAACTGATTTGTTGTAAATGCATGTTTTTTATAGATTGATGTATATTAACCTAACTGGTGGATTGCATTTCACAATACAACTATTGGTTTACTGTCTATGTTTTTCTCTCAAGCTGTTGGCATCATCATGTATATCAGTTATTTCTTGACCATTCAAATATTTATAAAGAATGTTACCTGACATTTAATGGAAAGTTTAATCTGCGAAGCTGACCAGTTAGGGCAGAAGAGTGTTGTATTACTTATCAGCAATGTCAGGATTTTTGCACATAGATTTGTGTTAAGCCTGTGATACACATCTGGCTGCCATCCACAGAAGTGGATATCTCAGAAATGTTTAATCTATTTTCCATGTAATGTATAAATTATTTTTGTTAATGCTGCAATGTACTACAGAGTTACACAAATGTTTGCCCTCTTTGCATTTTTTTTTATTTCTTTCTTTGTTGTCGTGGTAGTGTGTGTGTGTGTGTGTGTGTGTGTGTGTGTGTGTGTGTGTGTGTGTGTGTGTGTGATCTGTATTAAGTTATGCACTCTTATTTTTTTATTTATTTTATGCATGATGGATGGATAAGTGCATAGCTATTTGTTTTGTTTTGTTGGGAATCATTTTTGGGTTGCTTAATCATATTTTCCCTTTTATTTTTCCTATCATCTCTGTTGGTGTAAAGTTTAAGCTGCTGACATCATAGACCAAAGTTAAAGGGTTTGATCCTTACTAAGGGAAACTGTTTAGCCTTAAAATGGTCCATAAGTTCAGCTAGCCTAGTACTTAACCTATGAAACTATGAATCTATGAACTTTCCCATACTGAGCTGTAGAGCCCAGAATATCTGCACCACACAAATCACCGCACAGTGATACTGAGAATGAAGTTAACTTTCAAGTACTACATCACCACAGGTCATTCCTCTTAGAGACAGACAGATGTGCCTAGTCTTCCTGTAACCTTATCTAGGAGCAGGTGTTAAATGACATCAATGCAGTTGGAGGTCATGGACATGCATATTAAAAATAATACATAGAGCCAGTGATGCAATTACACAGGAAATTACACAGGCAAGACAAAGGGCAGCTGCTATTATCCAGGAACATATAGTATGAGGGATGGTCCTGCTACTGAGCCATTACTGACTGAAATGTGTCCATGTTCAGCTATTTAAAACAAATACACATGAATAAAAACAAGCACACGCAAACACAACACCAGAGGGTAAAGATTCCAGTGGTTGTATCAATATAAAAAATAACTCCAAAAAATAAAACTAAATATAACATCCACGGGAATCAAGCAAGCGGCCAATAACAAAAAATAAAAAATAAAAGAACGTGGACTATAGAACCAGTCCAAGTTTAATAACAGAAGTAAGCGCTTTCACCTTTCGGCTTCATCAGACACGATTTAAAAAACAATCTGTCATTTAAATATACAATCCTTACATTCAATTGGTAAATAGAGCAGTGACATCATTTAAACAGATATTCTAAAAAAAATTTTTTAAATAGATTAAAAATAAATGTTTATAATAAATAATTAACTCACACACTAACAGTGTGTGCTATAAATACATAAAATGTAAACACCCCCCCAGCAAATGCAGAGACAGAGAACATACAGCAGAGGGAAGATGAAACGGAAGGGTTCGGGGGGAGAACACACTGGACCCACCCTCAAGAAAATGTGGGAACATGTTCCCAATCCTTAGTGCTTAATTTATCTCATAAGGTTTTAACTAAGTATGAGATTCAAGTTCTAAACAAAAGATTAACATTTATTCCCAGTGGGGTAAGCAATATTACAGATACAGTTTTAGATACCAGACTTTTCGCAAGAAATGTACAATTAAAGTTGGAATTTGCGGAAGCTAGTAGGCAAGATAATAGTAAGATTTTTCGCACCCCAAGCCAGTATGTTCCTTTCTTACATCCATTGGTAGATACTTTTACTAGGTTAGTGGAACAAAATCTACGTAAATTAAGTATGTTTAATAAACTGAAAGGCAGGAAACAGTGCAGACAGAATCTTAGTTTCCAACAGAGAAGAGCCTTGTTTGATCTCTCAAAGAATTCTTCGATAGCCATTCGTCCTGCAGATAAGGGATGTCCTATTGTTGTAATGGACCTCGATGATTATCTAGCTAATATGAGGTCAATGTTGAGTGATAGGACCTCTTATTCTAGGATTGAGCTAGATGATGTCACCAACAAGATATTTAAGATCTATGACATGTTAGATGATCTTTATAAAATTTGTGATATAGATTATACTTTATTAAAATTTTTGAGAGTTAATAAGCCATTTATCCCAGCTATTCAGGGCCTTCCCAAGATTCACAAGTCTTTGGAGAAATCACCTTTACGCCTGATAGTAGCTGGGAGAGGCTGGGTCACAGAACCCCTGTCATTATATTTGGAGTATTTTCTTAGACCAGTAGTCGATGCAAATTCCACTATTCTAAGGGACACTAAGCAATTTCTCTTAGAGTTATATACATTTACCAGGGGAATACCTGATGATACACCTTACATTCTTGTCACCATGGATGTAAAGAGTCTGTTCACAGTAATTCCCAATTACTTGGGAGTATCTATGGTACATCCATATTTGTCTGAACATTCAGATTTGACTCCTGTTGTAATAGACCAGTTAACTCTATTTTTAGAGACGGTCTTGCAGAACAATGTCTTCACTTTCAACAATGAGTTTTATCTACAAAATGATGGTGTAGCTATGGGCACTTCATGTGCCAATAGCTACGCCAATATAGTAATGGCCAAATGGGAGGAAGAACAACTCTTTTCTTTACCTGAGTTCCGGAGTAATGTTTCGTTTTATAAACGTTTTGTAGACGATCTGTTCTTCATTTGGTTCGGCACTGAAGAAGATTTACTTTCATTGGTATCAGTTGTTAACAATTTAACTAGTTTCCTTAATTTTACCGTTAACTACTCTAGATATAGTATTTCTTTCCTTGATGTTGATATAGTTAGGCTTGGTAATGGCTTGTTGAACACAGCTATCTATCGTAAGGCATGTTATAGGAATACCCTACTTCATAGGGATAGCATGCACCCTCCATTCGTTTTTAAGAATTTAGTAAAGGGTCAGGCCATGAGGGCCTTGAGACTTAGTCCGACTGATGATAGTTTTGAATTGGAAGTCTCTAATCTCAAGGAAAAGTTATTGGAGAGACATTATAGACAATGTGAGGTTGATGAAGCTGTTAGTGTTGCAACTTCCCTTAGGACAACTACAGCCAAACCATATTTTTCTGAAGGAGGGTCCACTGAGAACCAAGTGCAGAGCCTCTATAATATGGGACACTTGAAGATATAAATGTTTTACACCTCAGATGTAGGTAAGATTAAAGATGTATTTCAGAAGTATTGGGATATACTTCTATTAGATGAGAATATTAGTAAAGTAGTAGGACCTAAACCAGGTTATGTATTTAGGAATAAGAAGAATTTGAAGCGTATGCTCTGTCAATGTCCATTAGACAGGGCTTTCTGTCATTCTTCTTTTGATTTAGGGAACACACATCCCTGTAAGAAGTGTAAACAGTGTCCATATATAGATGAGAGGACCTCGTTTGTACATCCAGTTACAGGGGAAGAGTTCACCTTTCATATTAACACTAATTATCAGAGTGAACATGTAGTTTATTTAGCGAGGTGCATTTCCTGTGAGTGTTTCTATATAGGAAAGACTAATAGGAAACTTAGGGAACGCATAAGGGAACATGTTTACCATATGCGTGTAGGTACCCATACTAATGCTTTAGCAAAACATTTTATAGATAGGGGCCCAAGTCATACTTTCATTTTTTTAGTCATGCAAGCTTTTAAATCGAGTATACGAGGTGGTGACATTGTTACCATAACTGAAGAAAGTGAACTTAGGTGGATTATTAGATGTTTAGCAGATAGTGTGCCTGGGCTGAATGATAAAGCCTCATTAAAACCCATATTACGGAAGTGAAGAGTTACAGTCTCTGCTTGAAAAACTGATTTTTATTTTGCTTATGTCCTTTATAGACGGCAGAAATCATAAGTATTACAATTTTGCTTTATTTATTTATGCAGAGTAATTCATAATTATTAATTTATTTTATATGTGTCATAGAGTTATTAGGTGTTAGTTTAAGATGTTTTTATGCTGTACTATCGTGTATTTTTCATGTATTTATAGCACACACTGTTAGTGTGTGTTAATTATTTATTATAAACATTTATTTTTAATCTATTTAAAAATTTTTTTAGAATATCTGTTTAAATGATGTCACTGCTCTATTTATCAATTGAATGTAAGGATTGTATATTTAAACGACAGATTGTTTTTTAAATCATGTCTGATGAAGCCGAAAGGTGAAAGCGCTTACTTCTGTTATTAAACTTGGACTGGTTCTATAGTCCGCGTTCTTTTAGTTTTTGTTGTTGACTGCTTGCTTGATTCCCTTAGATGTTATATTTAGTTTTATTTTTTGAAATAAACATGAATGGCTAAATACCAAATGTTACACATCGAAAGATGAAATTAGCAAACAACTACTTCTATGAAAATAAATTCATAGAATGGTCATAGCTGGCCAACAAACAAGAGGTAATGCAACGCATTAGGTAAGTGAAGGGAAGCCTTTTAAATTTGCCCTATTCCCCACTGTAGTACAATCTTGGAGTGGTATATATAGTTAGGGAGGTGTGGGGGCACAGCCCTCCACCTTGGTTGGTTGTGCTCATGATGTTGGCTGATTATAGCCATTCTATGAATTTATTTTTATTGAAGTAGTTGTTCGCTAATTTGACCTTTTGATGTGGCACATTTGGTAATTAGCCCTTTGCATTATTTTGTTTTTCATAGCCGAACATAGACCTGACTGAATCAGTGGAATCCCTTTCCACTGTTAGAGATCCACACAGCTCAACACAAGGTTCCCAAAGAATGAATTGCTGATGTTAGGACTGACATGGAAGTTAACCCAAGTGTGTCCACTGAAGAACTTCCAGCTATGTAATCTATGCAATAAAATTAAATAATTCTCATTTCATGTATGTATATATATATATATATATATATATATATATATATATATATATATATATAGCTATATCTATATTGGTCCCTTACACATGGTCGACATTTCATAATGTCAAAGACCATATGACCGAGGCCATATGATCGACATTTGAAATGCCGACCATGCAAAATCGACATCTCTGTACAGTGCCGAATGGAAAAATTTCCATTTCCGCACTGTAGTGCGATCTCGGAGTTGGTATATTTAAGTTACGGGGGTGTGTGGAGGGCGTAGCCCCCCACGGGGGGGTGCAGGGGGCATAGCCTCCCTGCTAGTAGTTTGAAGGTATGTTACTGTTGTGTTTTTCTTTTCTATTACATGGTCGACATTTCGGATGTCAATCATATGATCTCAGCCATATGGTCTTCGACATTATGAAATGTCGACCATGTATAGTAGACCTGTACCGAATTCCTCGATATTTATAGGTTTTGAGGGCAAAATAATGAGGTGCCATGAATTCCCGAGTGGCCCCTTCAATTCCAGTTTTTTTCAATTTTATTTTTCAAATATGGTGCTGATGTCATCATATGCAGAACCATGTGATGACATCAGCTTCATGAGGCAGTCGGACAGCATGTCGGAATTCAGCTTAGGGCTTGGACTGTGTCTGTTTACCTTTTTACGTACAAGTTCGTACATTGATTGAAGTGAACACATTGTGTGGATTTAAAATAGCAGGGACAGGTGGGCAGCACAGCAGTTGGCGGCAGCGCACAGCAACCAGGGAGCGGAGAGGAGGATGAGCTGTTTTAATGTTTAAGTTCTGCCTTCTGCCAAGCAACATGAGCCAAGTCAAGAAGAACTAGCAAGTAGTACTTAACTTGACTAGACTGTGGACCAGTCTGTCCAGCATTTGCACTCCCCAGGAATCTTAGACTCATCACCCAGGAATCTGTCATGTAAGTTTCAGCATAGCCAGTGACCAAATACAAGGTTTGCACGATTTTACATGGTTGTCATGGTACCTGTGATCAAGAGACTCATAGCAATGTTTAAGGCACAGATAGCACCCATGCCCCCTCACTCCACACTCCCTTTGCTATACGCATATGCATTTTATAAAGTTTTCCAAACTAACAGGATGACACCTAGGTCTGTGTGCAGTTCTTTGGAAATACTGCTATGACCAGGTAATGTGCTCTGTATGCTGCATTAGTCTTTTGAAAATCACATTAAATGAATGTTGTGTTTTTCATTATGCATAACAGGTGAGTCATACTTTGTCAAAGAAATGTTAATATATTGGTAGATATACCGGAATAATGACTTTGGCTTTAGTAGACAAGCCAATGGTGTTGTTTATTGTAAGACACTTGATACTAGGACCTAGTAAATGAGGAGACAGTACAAAATTTTCACACATATCTGATTTACCTGATTTACAGGTAGCCACAGTTTGTTGTATACTCTTTCCCATAACTGCACACAATAGGGGGGGATGTCACCCTTATCAGAGTATAACTTTGTATTTTTTGTATTTTTTTTTTTTTTTGCTATTGTGATTTCTGCATTCCTCTTCCAATTTCAGTTGTTTAACCCATTGTTCATATCTTTATAATGTAGTCCTAATATATCCAAGGATCAGGAGGGCAAGATTATGAGAATGAAAAAATTAACCTCCAGCTCCAGGTAAAATAATACAAAAAAAAATGCATATATAACTACCAAATTCAGCTGCTAATGCAGACCAGTTAGAGTAGTAGTATAAGAACAATTTTTCAGGTGGTCCAGACCAGTACACTTCTTTCTGGCAAAGTGACTATAATGCTTGATGCTTGCAGTTCTGCAACATCTACTTATTACTATATACGTATGCATACATTTGTTGAACACCGAATCCGATTCCTCCTTATTCATTTTCTTATTTATGCTTTTTTGGCATGCATGCCAGACAGCTAATGAACTGTAGCACATGGATGTGATCAAACTGTATCTGAAGCAGCACAGTTTTGTTGTGAACCTTTTAAAGCTGACATCTGAGTTGTTTGCATTGGTCTGTCCTGTCATTTCTGTTTATAAATATCTCTGGTTGAAGACATTCTTCCCAAATAAGAGTCATTTATAATCTATAAGTTTTGATAGTTCACTTTTAAACCTCAGGCTCTCAGGTGACTTTGCAGTTTCAGTCCTGTTATGGATTGTGTTCTCCCGAGTGCCAGGAGTGTCCAAAAAGGAGAAGACTTTCTAACTTGATAGCATTTTTTTATAGATACTGAAATTATCAAGCATTTACACTGCAAAATACTTGTATTGATTGTGGCTGTTCTTGTAGAGTTTTGACTGTATATTTTGGTCATCTTTTGATTAGGTTTGGTTTTGCTTTAGTGGAGATGAAGTTATGAATAACTGATGTGGATTTAACTTTCTCTGTGATGTAAATGTCCTAGTTATGTTACAACCAGCATCAGTATAGTACCGTAGTTGAGGTTTGGGAGCCCTGTTTTACTGCCTTGCTTTTTTTTATTACATCTTATCCTCTGTTATGTGACCATGGAGTTTACTTAGGATATTTGAGTAAGGGTTTCAGTGGTGAAGATGATCTTGTCTCCTGCAAAAATTGTTATACTGTTTTTTGAGAAAAGGGATGGAGGCTCTTTGTGGAATGTGCAGTTTTCAGACATGACCATGGCAAAATTGTTACATTTAAAGAAAATAAGCTTTAGGTAATAAGTATTAGGGAGCTTGTTGAACATAGGTGTGCTAGCAAGATGGTTTTAAATAGTTGCTCCTGGGAAATAATTTGTGTCACTCCATGAATTCTGGTAGCTTGTTTGTGATTTTGTGTGTTTCTGTGTCAGGTTTGCACTTCATGTTTTTGAGTAGTTGATGATGTTGATTACTAGCCCGATAGCTGTAATGGAGTACAGTTGTGTAGCTATGGATGTCTCTAAGGATTAGGAAAGAGTCTTCAGTTAGCTGACTGGCTGACTGTGGTATGTTTGATATATGTTGTGTATATGCAAAATGCCCCAGTTAGGGGTTAGTCTGGTTGATTCTTAAGTATGGGTGGCAGGAACCTTAGTTATCTACACCATCTGCAGGTCATTTTAACTCTTTTTTTCTTTTTGTAAATCACTGAGAATTACAGTCTATGAATGCCAGTGCATAGTGTTGTAGTTTTGGGTTTCTTTTTGTAAATCACTGAGAATTACAGTCTATGAATGCCAGTGCATAGTGTTGTAGTTTTGGGTTTCTTTTGTAAATCACTGAGAATTACAGTCTATGAATGCCAGTGCATAGTGTTGTAGTTTTGGGTTTCTTTTTGTAAATCACTGAGAATTACAGTCTATGAATGCCAGTGCATAGTGTTGTAGTTTTGGGTTTCTTTTTGTAAATCACTGAGAATTACAGTCTATGAATGCCAGTGCATAGTGTTGTAGTTTTGGGTGCAGCAGTTTGTCTAGTACTTAGCACAGACGAATAAGGCAATGAGCTGTTAAAAAGGTGCTTCCTGTAGTACAGCCTTCATTTGTCTTCTATGTGAGCCTGCAAACTTACTTTACCAGACAGTTCTCCTGGGCTGCTTCAGAAAAAGGAACACTTGTGTCTAGTGGACTATCCCAGGCTGTTATTAAATGCATTATGCATTTGTCTGAATTCCTACAACTTTCACATAGACGTTAATTAGCACTTCACTATATGCTATTTGAGGATCAATTTCAGCATGTCTCTTGTAGTTTCATAGGTTGCAAGATGAATTTTTACTAAATGTGAGTTTTAAAGAAAGACAATGTTAATGTTTCTCATGATAAGCCTGTTTTCAATGTGCGAGGGGTTTCTTTTGTTTAGCAAATAGTTGTCAGTGTTTTTTCTATAAAATCTAAAATAAAAGTTTTAAATGAAATCCAAATCTCTGTAATAATTGTAAAAGTAAAGAAGAAAATAGCATGGACACTGACAGGTATGAGCAGTGTTTATGCTAGTTGGAGACAGAGACAAGTAATTGGACACTGGAATGGTCGTGGGTGGGCTTTTCCATTACTAAGCCTAGGGCCCCATTTGACCATGATCTGGTGCTGATCCCAGTAACAAACAACTGCTTTGGCATCTTTTTAGATAAATAATAATTTTAATTAGTAAAGGCTAAAAGCAACTTTTACACTGTTTGGATAAAAATGTTAAAGCAGAACCCCCCCCCCCCGTTAAGAAGAAACAGTCTTTGAATACTTTTTAAAATAAATGCCTGTTTTGGTTATAGCCCTATAGTTTGGGAAATCAAATACTTATATTTAATGTTTCATATTTTTGCTATTTAAATGTAAAAAAGTTTATTTTTTGTTTAATATGTTGTCTGTTATTCAATTTGCATTTAAAAGTTGTTAGCCCACAATTATTCCACTGGAGTGGGTTGAGTTACATAATTATGCATGCAAATTTTATGTTAATCAGCCTACAGATTTTTGGCCAGTTGTACCTATTTTTCACAGGCCTTGTCCAGATGTTTTATGATTCCAGGTGTATATTTATATTTTTATATAAATGGCATTCATATATTATATGTATATATGGAAAAAGCCATCAAGAAGGGTGGGATAGAGGAGGGGCACGGAGTCAAATAGACAGTAAACTTTTGTATGAGATGTGTCTTATTCTGCAGCTGTAAAGCAAATTGTTTATTGGTTGTTGTAAGAAATCAAGTTCTGTGCAGGTACAGTCACCAGGTGCTCAGTCTTCTTATAAAATCCATCAACCAACAATACAAGACAGTACTCCTGGGTATAACAGTACAGATGTCCATAAAATATTATGCTCCATCCAACACATAGCTAGAATGTAGCTTTTAAAATATAAGTCTAAAAAGGTGACAGAGGGACCTCTTAGACTAGTTATGAATTTTGGAAATAATACTAAATCTTTTATGGATCTTGTGTGAAAATATTGGCATATATTGCTTCTAGATGAAAATCTAATTCATACTTTACCAGCTGAGTGTTTATTTACATTTAGGCATGGAAAGACTTTAGGGGGCTGGTTCAATCATTATAAAAAGAACATTGAGGTAGGTCCAACTATGGGTCAATTGTCCCTTGGAGGGCATCTAATTAGAGGATGCCAGCCTTGTGGACACTGTAACAACTGTAAATATGTTAGTAAAACTGAGCATTTTTTATCCGCTAATACTTCACAAGTTTTTGACATGTGAATGTTCGGCAATTGCAACACAGACTGGGTGATATACCTAGCTACATGTAACTGTTTGGCATTTTATAAAGGCCAGACTTCTCGACCTCTGAGGTTTAGGATAACAGAACATATGAGTGATATGATATGATATGCAAAAAACACTACTAATGCTTTATATAAACACACTCTGCAACACAGTACTGCTAAATTTTATTTTACAGTTATTGATAAAATTGGGTGTAAAAGAAATAACAAAGGTGGATGACATAAACTACTGGATCAAAAAGAAAAAAGGTGGATTATCAGGTGAGGAGGCTTGTTTCCGCCAGGGTTAAATGATTGTTTGTGATTGACCAATGGGGTGTAAGTAGAAAGTATTTAATTGTCTGATGTAACAATGGTTCTTTACACTGATGAAGGCTTATGCAGCTGAAACCGGTATGTGAATTGTAAACATCAATAAATTATTTTCAGGAAGAAGGCATGCTGTCTTGTATTGTTGGTTATTTGTTATTGTGTCATATGCTTTGTGGTATTTATCATCCATTTCATCTCCATTTCTTATATGCAGGTACATCCGATTCTCATTTTGTATTCTTATGAATGTACATAAGGTAAATGTATGTGTAACTGAAAGTCGTTTGTTTATATTCTATTAGAAACTCCTATTTTTTTAATATTTGATTCACATAGCATAAGTCTGATCAGTTTCTATTCTATTTTTCTATTTGTGGTGTTGATTACTTGTTATCATAAATGATCCTGCAAGTGGCACTATAGAACTCCTTCTGCCTGATGTTGGAGTATCAGTAGATGGCGGTGATAAAGAGGCACAGTCTGGGGGGTGCAGAGAGTCAGTCTGATACTGAGGTTTCACCTCTAACATCCCTGTCCCTATTTTGGACACAGTCAGTATACAGTACCTACACATCACATACCTATGACACAGAATCTTCAGACATAGGACAGGTTGAGGGTGACAGTTTATCAGGATAGTGTGGTTACTCCAGATGCAGATCTGATCAATTCTACTTATAGCTGCAGTGACAGGAAGTGACACACCGGTGGGTTGATAGAGGAGGTCAGAGTCAGCCTGCTGTCCACCCTCCTCCTAACATTCTGCCAGTGGGTGCCACACAACATATGTGTAAGGCCATTATGGAGACACAGGCAAGTTCCACCAGGACCTCAGAAGAGATACTACAAGTACTAAATATAGTGCATTCTGATGTGTAGGACTGCCTGAACCATGTGGATGACTCCATGGACAGGATGAATGACACACTGGATGAGGCACTGTCCATAATGGAACATCTGCTAGCAGAAAGTCAGCAGCCATTTGGCTGAAGATCTGCTACATTGTACAGTGTTAGCTGATGTAACAGTGCAAGATCCCGCTCTTATAGTGGCACTGCTTCCCCTGCTTTGTTAGTCATTGCAGTGACCACACCCAGACATGGTAGGCCATGTGGTTGTGGTGCAGTATATAGTCATGATGACAGCTCATCCAGCAGACATCACTCACATTCAGGGTGTACCCCAAATTCTATCCAGAACCATGGAACTATCAGTGCAACTCCTGGCAGACATAGTTCTCACGGTAGGGGGAAACGATGGTAAATGACTAGTCTACCATGCACGTCTCACACCTGTCTGAGATTTCAGGATGCAGTGCTAGCACAGTCCTTGATTGTGTTCATGCAGACACACACAGAAATTCGACAAATACTTGCTCATGCCACCACATACCCACACACACACACACACACACACACACACACACACACACACACACACACACACACACACACACACACACACACACCTAAGAAGTACAGTTGACTGCTATACATATCTTGCAACTGGCCCTGACAATTGAATACTTAACAAACACATTTCATTTTACGTGCACATACTCACTTCTCTGGTATTAGGCTTGCCCTCTTGTACTCCACACCCTGTGCAAGGGATGATGACTCTGCCCTGTCTTTTGCATATTTTTTTGTGAATTTGGTTTGCATGTATGTCTGATGCATAGAGTGGAGAGCTAATGTTTACTTACTCAGAAGCTTGCTTTAATGTAAATATATTTCAAAGAAATTTATTTATTCATTTTTCTTAATCATTTGTGAATACTTGCTTATATAATTGTCAAACATCATTGTATTTCTGCTAGTAGTCTTAGTAACGCAATCAAAGTAGATATTTAAGTATTGCTTATTGGTGTAGATATGCAAGTGATGCTACCATTCACCTGCTCACTGGTTTATATATAGTGGTCAACAGAAATCCTTGATGCATGGTATTGGGCAAAATTCATAGCTGGATATTGTAAACCTCAGTCATAAGCTATTACTGACATTACTGTACCTGAGACATGTTCCACATTAGTGACATATAAGAATTTGTATACGATAATAATCAGTTATATACCTCTTTTTTTCCATACAGATTCCAGACTTACCTTGTCAAAACTACAGCTACAAGCTGTTTCCTTGATGGTTTTCCCTGTGTGATGTTAACAGAATGCGGCCATTACATGGTTAAGTAAATTTGTGCAGTTTTACGGGCATCTCAGTTTCTTTCTTTTTTAACACATTTATTTATTTATTTATCTATCTATTTATTTATTTATTTATGTAAAGAATCATTATTGACCTTATTAACAAGGACATAGGTAATTTCCAAACTCTGGACCCAACCCAGTTTGGATTTATTAAAGGTAGATCATGTCTTTTAAACATGGTTGACTTCTTCAAGAAAGTTACCAAGGCCCTGGACAAGGGAAAGACAGTGCATACTGCCTATCTTGACCTAGCCAAGGCATTTGACACAGTCCTCTACTCAGATGTTATACAGACACTCTCTCAATTGGGAATTAACCCCTACCTTACTAGATGAGTAGTCAGCTGGTTCAATGACATGACATATACAGTCAAAATGGGTGACTTCACCTCTACCAAAAGACCAGTCACCAATGGCGTACCACAGGGTTCTGCGCTGGGCCCCTTACTGTTCAGAATTTATTTTCTCAGAAGTCCAGGCAAACTTTGATGGCCTGTGGCTGACAAAGATCGCTGACAATTGCAAACTGGGAGAAATCACCGAGTCCCCCAATGATATTAATATACTGCAAACAGGTTTAATGCAGACAATTGGTTGACTGATGCCAAAGCCGCAAATTAAAGCTAAGTGCAAAAAAAACATATTATTATTCCATTTGGGAAAGCTGACATCCCTGCTAATTGCATTACAGACAGCAATCCCCTAAGTAAAAAATCCAGTGGTATGTGATCTGGGTACTCTGGGTGATAACAATCTGAAATTTGATCACCCTATATCCACAATAGTAAGGAAATCCTTCTATGTGGCACATCTTATAAGTAAAGGCATCACATCTAGATCTAAAGATGTTATAATTCCATTACTCCTGGTCCTCATCAGAGCAGTAATTGAGTACAATGCTCCCTTTTCATGTACCTCACCAGACACCTGCAACAACTGGAGAGACCACAGAGGTTTCTCACCAAGAAATTACAGGGTACAAAAAACTAATTCTGTCTCTTACAATTTGCTAAGGGGTGACATATGCCTGGCTTACAGGGCAGTCTCTGATCCAGCACTGACGGAAATGCTACACATTCATAAATCAAACACAGGAGGGTCACTCGCTCCAGGGATTTTAACCTAGCTTCTGACATGAACAGGTCATGCTGGAGAGATACATACATTTAAAATAAAGCACTCTTCACAATGTGAACCATTTATTCCAAGTGACAAAGCTTTCAGACATCAAGGCCTCCTTTTCTTGTCAGAAAGCTTTGTTATTTGGAATAAACGGTTCATGTTGTGTAGAGTGCTTTGTTATTTTATATTTCTTTGTTTTTGCTACACTTCCCTTTACCAACCTGCGCAGCTTGGATATTTTGGAGGTACATACATCTCCCAGAGATTTCCACTTCTCTGGAATAAGCTTCCAATTCACGTAAAATAGAGCCCCTCCTTGACCCACTTCAAATGCAACCTAGATCAATGGATGGGTGACTGAAAATTCACTCCTGGGGTGGTGCTCAAGTCCCTTCTGGACAGAGAAAGATGGTATTAACTATCATAAACCTTTACCACAGAAAACTTTGTTCACCTAACCACCCACAACTGGGTGCACTTTGGGATAAATATGGCTAGGCATGTAAGGGCCCTAGGGCCATAAGATGTTAATTTTATGAACCTAAGAACCAACTGACATTTGATTACTGAGAAAGTCCAATTGGGCAGAAGCCCATTTTCAGCAGAGGCTAAGGGACAAAAGCTCCAAATTATTGCAAAACATTTTAAGAACAATAATATTACAATTATTCAATTATTGAATTATCACTTAAGATATAGGCAAACATACACTTACACAAAGGAAAACAAACCATATTAATGTTCCCAGTTATTATATATCACATATGTTCTTTTGTATAACTATCAACAGTCTGACATTAAATAAATTGCTCACTTCCTGCCTTTACTTGCACCTCACTCCTCCTCCAGGTCATTATTCTGCATGTATTTTTCCACAATTTCAGTTTATTTCTATGTAATCTGATCCTAGCCTTCTCTGGGATACCACTGCTGGTTCTTTTTTTTTCTGTTATAATATTCAGTGCTTCAAAAACCATTGGTTTAGACTTTGATTTCCATTTTGTAGTAGTAGCATTTTCTGGCATCTACTAGAATTAAACTTAAAAAGGTCTAACTATTTCTAGGCAATTCATATCCTGTGTCCCAGCTCAAAAATAATTATTCCTTATTTACACCCATTTGCTCACCCAATACAGATTATGTGCTTGGGCTATTAGGTTTTCACTTAGGTAGTCAGAGTATGTGTGCTATCCTTTGCCTCTTGGCCAGAGCCATGGCATATTGTGTACACCTTTGTCTGCTGGCAGTATTTGCTGCTGGCGGTTCTCCATCTGACTCCTCATCTATATTTGCTGGAGCTGCTGGCCCTACCTGTGGACCTGGAAACTGTGGTCTTGCACCTAGATGTCCTTGTTTAACCAGTTTCCTGAGACTTATATTGTGAAATATGGCACAGACTGTGAGTATTTCAGCAGAAGTCACTGGGCTGTGAAGCACCTCCTGATGTTTATAGATACTAGAACCTTGATTTGAACATGTTGAATACACATTCTATGATATTCCTAGTGTGAGAGTTGACACTGTTTTATACTTATTCAGTGGAATTCTGTGGGTTTCTCATTGGTGTAATCAGCTAAGCTTCCCATGCATAGCATATATCCTCCACTAGATGCCCTTGTGGAACGTCAACCCCAAGCAAACTTTATGTACAACTCACAGGTGTGCCATATGTGTGAGTCATGAAAACTGCCTGGTTACCAGCACAGACACTACAGATGATCTCTTGTATTACAGACAATCTGACAGTTTATAGATTGGTATCCATTCTTGTTAATGTACCTGCTTCCCTGTTCAATGGGTGGGGATTTTATTCTATGTGTGTACAATCTATGGTCCACAAAACTTCATGGAAGTGTGCTATTGCATAAAATTCATGCATGGTTCTTGCTTTATCCCCTGGTGTGCATGGACAACAGATATTTTACCTTGTATATTGTAACATTGCATTTTGAAACTGATGTAATGTTCTAGAAACTGAGGCCTGCTTCTCTGGGAAGTACTTTTAGCTAGTATATGTAAAGCACTGGGTAGGGTTTTCCATAATTTCCCTGGGACCTCAGGTGAGGGTGACAGAGTTTGCACATTTCTTCTAGTGTTTGCTTGTCCACCCAGTATCACTCTAAATTTCTGTGTCATGCAGTACATGGTAAGTCATACAGGGTCTGAGCACTCTTCTACTTCTTGGCCGAGATCTGGCAGCAGCTGCACTTTGAATTAAAGCCTATTGCATGCACAGGTTAATGATGGTAGTGGCAATACCTAACAGTTTTTTTAAGTGTAATTGTGGCTGTAATCCAAAAAGTTTTAGATTTCAGAGCAAATAGATATACTAAGTATGCACAATTTCTTTATAGGTTCCTGATTAGCTCCTCAATGTTGTATTGGTTAATTAGAATGTAATTTGGCTACTCATGTTTCCATTAGCACATTTTGCAATCACCCTTGTTTAGAGGCTCTACACTAAGGGCAGGATTTGTAAAGCTTGCAGAATCTGGTGCAATATGCAGATATCAGTGCAGAACTTGTGGATAATATTGTAAATGTAAATGTTTGACAAGACATTCAGACTACCTCAGTGCACAATAAAGTATCACAATATAAACAGCACACTATAGAAATGTACAAGTAATCTGTAAATAAGAAATGGTTGTGCAATCACAATGTACAGTACCAAAGTTAAGGAAAGATGATCACAATTCAAGCATCCTGATAGATGAACTTAAAAATACAGGCTTTAAAAAATGAGTGGACTATTAAAGAAAAAAAAGAAACCCAGATAAAAATGATTATACATAAGTTCACAATGCGTGCAAGTTTTTGTTTTCTCCCTTCTAAATAATGTGGAATCATGCACAGAAGGTAATGTAACTTTTCTTTTCTCTCCTATTATCTTTTCCACAACAATGTTAACTTTATAAATAATATATAGTACATCAAAATCTTATCCAGCTGCAAACTACAATTTTATACTTTTATCTCTTTATACACATGGATATACATGGATTTGGGCTGCTGTTGCTCGAAGGAGGTGAAGAGGTGGAAGGCATGGCTGAAGGCAGGAAGAGAGGAGAAAGGCTAAGACTGTGGTAGTAAGGGTTGGAACTTTGAATGTTGGCAGTATGACTGGTATAGGGAGAGAACTAGCTGATATGATGGACAGAAGGAAGGTTGGTATATTGTGTGTGCAAGAGACCAGATGGAAGGGGAGTAAGGCTAGGTGTATCGGAGGTGGGTTCAAATTGTTTTATCATGGTGTGAATGGGAGGAGAAATGGTGTGGGAGTTATTCTGAAGAAACAGTGTGCTAAAAGTGTTTTGGAGGTGAAAAGACTGTCGGATAGAGTGATGTTTATGAATCTGGAAATTGATGGTGTAATGATGAATGTTGCTAGTGCATATGCTCCACAAGTTGGGTGTGCAATGGATGAGAAAGAAAAATTTTGGAGTGAATTGGATGAAGTGGTGATGACTGTACCCAAGGGTGAGAGAGTGGTTATAGGAGCAGATTTTAATGGGCATGTTGGTGAAGGGAACAGAGGGGATGAGGAAGTGATGGGTAGGTATGGTGTTAAACAAAGGAATGCAGAAGGTCAGATGGTAGTGGATTTTGCGAAAAGGATGGACATGGCTGTGGTGAATACATATGAGAGCATAGGGTGACATACAAGAGTGGATTAAGATGCACACAGGTGGATTATATCTTATGTAGGAGTGCCAGTTTGAAGGAGATTGGAGACTGTAAAGTGGTGACCGGAGAAAGTGTAGTTAGGCAGCATAGGATGGTGGTTTGTATAATGACGTTGGTGAACAAGAAGAGGAGGAGGAGTGTGAGGGCAGCACCAAGGATCAAATGGTGGAAATTGAAAAAGGGTAATTGTGAGGTGGAGTTCAGGGATGAGTTAAGACAGGCACTGGGTTACAGTGAAGAGTTACCAAATAGCTGGGCAACTACAGCAGCGCTAGTAAGGGAGATGGCTAGAAAGGTGCTTGGTATCACATCTGGACAGAGGAAGGATGACAAGGAGATATGGTGGTGGAATGAGGAAGTACAGGAGAGTATACAGACAAAGAGTTTGGCAAAGAAGAAGTGGGATTGTCAGAGAGATGAAGAAAGTAGACAGGAGTATAAGGAGATGAGGTACATGGCAAAGAGAGAGGTGGCGAAAGCTAAGGATAAGGCATATGAAGAGTTGTATGAAAGATTGGACACTAAGGAGGGAGAAAAAGACTTGTACCGATTGGCTAAACAGAGGGACCGAGCTAGGAAAGATGTGCAGCAGGTAAAGGTGATAAAGGATAATGAGGGAAACATACTCACAAGCGAGGAGAGTGTGTTGAGAAGATGGAAAGAGTACTTTGAGGGGTTGATGAATGAAGAGAATGAGAGGGAGAGAAGGTTGGATGATGTAGGGATATTGAATCATGAAGTACAATGGATTAGCAAGGAGGAAGTAAGGATAGCTATGAAGAGAATGAAGAATGGAAAGGCTGTTGGCCCAGATGACATACCTGTGGAAGCATGGAGGTGTTTAGGTGAAATGGCAGTGGAGTTTTTAACCAGATTGTTTAATGAAATCTTGGAAAGTGAGAGAATGTCTGAGGAATGGAGAAAAAGTGTTTTGGTACTGATTTTTAAGAATAAGGGTGATGTGCAGAGCTGTAGTAACTACAGAGGGATTAAATTGATCAGTCACAGCATGAAGTTATGGGAAAGAGTAGTGGAAGCTAGGTTAAGAAGGGACGTGATGATTAGTGATCAGCAGTATGGTTTCATGCCGGGAAAGAGGACTACAGATGCGATGTTTGCTCTGAGAATGTTAATGGAGAAGTACGGAGAATGTCAGAAGGAGTTGCATTGTGTTTTTATAGACTTAGAGAAAGCATATGACAGGGTGCCTAGAGAGGAGTTGTGGTATTGTATGAGGAAGTCAGGAGTGTCAGAGAAGTATGTAAGAGTGGTACAGGATATGTACTAGGGTAGTGTGACAGTGATGAGGTCTGCGGTGGGAGTGATGGATGTGTTTAAGGTGGAGGTGGGGTTACATCAAGGATCAGCTCTGAGCCCTTTGTTATTTGCAGTGGTGATGGACAGGTTGACAGATGAGATCAGACAAGAGTCCCTGTGGACTATGATGTTTGAAGATGACATAATGATCTGTAGTGAGAGTAGGGAACAGGTGGAGGAGACCCTGGAGAGATGTAGATATGCTCTAGAGAGAAGAGGAATGAAGGTCAGCAGGACTAAGACAGAATATATGTGTGTGAATGAGGGGGAGGATAGAGGAATGGTGAGGATGCAAGGAGTAGAGGTGACGAAGGTGGATGAGTTTAAATACTTGGAGTCAATAGTTCAGCGTAACGGTGAGTGTGGAAGAGAGGTGAAGAAGAGACTATAGGCAGGATGGAGTGGGTGGAGAAGAGTGTCAGGAGTGATTTATGGCAGACGAGTACTTGTAAGAGTGAAAGGGAAGGTCTACAAGAGGGTAATGAGACCAGCTATGTTATATGGGTTGGAGACAGTGACATTGACAAAAAGGCAGGAGTTTGAGCTGGATGTGGCAGAATTAAAGATGTTAAGATTTGCACTGGATGTTATGAGGGTGGACAGGATTAGGAATAAGTTTATTAGAGGGTCAGCCCAGGTTGGAAGGTTTGGAGACAAAGCCAGAGAGGCAAGATTACATTGGTTTGGACATGTGCTGAGGAGGGATGCTGAGTATATTGGGAAAAAGATGCTAAGGATGAAGCTACCAGGTAACAGGAAAAGAGGAAGGCCTAAGATAAGGTTTATGGATGTGGTGAGAGAGGACATGCAGGTGGTTGGTGTGACAGAGCAAGATGCAGAGGACAAGAAGAAATGGAAACAGGTGATCTGCTGTGGCGACCCCTAACGGGAACAGCCGAAAGAAGATGATCTCTTTATATACATGGCATATCACTGGTGAAATGGTATAAAATCACTCACTCATTTCATATATTTAGATATATTTCTTCTATATCCTATACTTATTTCTTCATGTATGTGCCTTCCCTTTTTGTTTTAGTCCTAGTGTCATAGTATCTAATCACTGTGAGAGAGAGAGATACTTACTGTGCTACTTTTAAGTATTTATAAAGAAAGTGGTGACATTTTATTATTATATATACATTTATTGCTTAACTGAACTTCTGTAACGTGCTCATTGTATCTAATATATCTTATGGCTGTGTATGGTTAGTAATTTGGAGCTTTTATTTTAAATATTCATCATTTAACAAGTTGTGCTTAAAAGCTTCACTTCACTAGAACATTTCAGCCTTCTTATTGCTTTGATGGAATTTTGACAATTTTTGTTACAGACTCAAGCTTCTAAAGGCTTCAGTTAGCTCCTAGAATCATGAGAAACAATGTGTGCTCTCTTTCAGGAAGTAGCCATGACATTTGAACTTTTTTCTCTTTACTGAACTCTAACAGCCAGTCAGATTCAAGAATGATCATTTGAACTGTGTTTTCAATTGTTTAGCAACTATTTTTTTATCTAAAAGGTCTTGTAAGCATATGCTTTACTGTAAATAGTGATTTATTTAATCTGAATTACATGTATATTTAATTAAGAATTACAAACATGTTTCTGACAGTGACAGTTTTAAATGCATCTTTTTTCCTGACTGCTTTAATGACAGTATAGTCCTGTATTTACTCATAGTAACAAATAATTGTTAGGATTAGTCAATTTTTCTTAGTCTGTTTAGATAAAAAAATGTTTTAAGAAATTGTATACGACTTCATATTTTTAGTTCATGCATATGTAACATATTAAATTGAATGTGTCCTTTTGTATGTTTTTAATGTACATGCAGTTTCCCTTCTGCTTACTATTAACCTGCAGTAGCTAGGAATCCCCACTAGATGTCAGGAGAGGGTTAATGTCTGGCTTCTATGAGAGATATAGTAAGCCTGGATTTAGTTTATCCATGCAGAAAATTGTTAAATATACAGTTTTAATGTTTTCAACTTTAGAGTTTTTAAATTGTCCATAACAGTTTTAAAAAATGTATTTACCATAATGAATCAAGGAAAACACTTATTTTACTGCTAATAGCAGTCTTCATCAAATGATAATATTTAACATTATATTTATTAATGTGAATGGGTTGATCAACCCCATGAAAAAGAGTAGTGTCAACAAATATTTAATACTTCATAAAGCAGATTTTGCATTCATTCAGGAATCTCACTTAGTAACAGAAGATCTAAACAAACTTTAAGGATTATAAGATTTTGGTAAATTCAAACTACAACTACAAGAGAAGAGGTGTCCTAATTTTGCACAGAACATCAATGAGAATTCCAGAAATATTTGACTCATACTCAAGCAAGGATGGTATTCTGGGTTCCTATTAGAACGACGAAAACGCATTTTGTCAAATGCATTTTTATCAACATATAGAGCGAACAGGCAAAACAGCAAATGGACTGTTCAGCGAATTCTTTCCCTGGGAAAGAAGTCGCTTGACCACTTAGTTGGTTTGCCGAGTTCTACAGTGTAGTGTGGTCCCTTGTCCGGTATAGCTCCAGAGCATGAATGTGCAACAGTTACTGACCTTAGGTTTAGGGTGCGGGTTAAGGTAAGTGCATATATATGAAACTGTTTACTGTTTTTTATTTTGAGTTAGATGTATGTTTGAGTTACATGTGTATGTGTTTTCAGCTGTTTACTTTTGTTTTTGGGGGGTAGAATTAGGGTTAAGGTAAGTGTGTATGTGTTTGGAACTGTTTATGTAAATGTGCAAGAGATACTGACCTTAGGGTTAGGGTGCGGGTTAAGGAAAATGCATATGTTTTAAAATGTTTACTTTTTTTCCATTAGATGTATGGTTGGGTTACGTGGATATGTGTATTTAGTTGTTTACTGGTTTTTGGGGGGGGTACAATTAGGGTTAGGGTATGTGTGTATGTGTTTGGAAGTGCTTAAATTTTTTTTTTGGTTGGAACAGAGATTTATTTCCCTAGGAAAGAAATTGCTGTTCTGTGGTTTCAACATTTTCAGCTTTCGCTGAAAATGTGGCAATGAAACATCTTTTGCTGTTTTCAGCATTCAATGTTTCAATATAGACCCGGTATGCTTGCTTTAGTCACACTAAACTAGATAAAAAGATGTACACATTTGCAAACACCTACTGGATACCGGGTATTGAGACTAAAACTGTGAAAAAACATTTAGACACCGTAACATTAATGTCTAAAGGTGAGTTAGTATTAGCAGGTGATTTTAATTGTATATTGTCCTCCACTGATACTACAAGCTCTAAGCCCTTCAAGATGGCCCCTGTTGCCAAGCACTTGTACAGCTGTATAAAAGAGAGAAACTTAATTCACAATGATGGCATAAAAATATTATCCTCCCTAAAATATTCTGACTAATCTTACAGATTTGGCATGCAGACCAGTACAGACAAAGTCTTTGTAACCAGTTCTTTACTGTCCAAAATTGATAATGTAGTGCTGACATCATGCCCGATGTCAGATCACAATGCTATCACCTTCAATGTAACACTTAATGCTGACCCCTTAAACTTCTGCCAAAGACTACCTGCTTATCTAGTAAAAGTACAAGGATTTATAGAATGGTTTCTAGATGAAATAAACCTTTTCCTAGACATTAATAATAATGGAGAGGTTTAAAATATTATCCTACGGGACACTTTAAAGATAGTCTTACATGGTAAAGTCAAAAGTTGGTATATAAATAAAATAAAAGAGTGGGATAAAAAACTGGTAGACATACAAAAAGAAATTGATGAACTAAAACTAAAACTTACAGCAAATGACAAATCTGCATTAGCTGACATATATAAACTGAACAAGGAATATCAGGATATCATGCAGAATAAAATATCAATAAATCTGGAAAAAATCGGATTACAATCCTACTCAATTAATCCCAAGAGCATGCACAGGACTGCAATTAGAGCTAAACACTTAAATGAAAAAGTCATGTAAAATAAATACAATACACTAGACATAATCAGACTATCAAAGTTACAGATCTAAAAAATATCTTATTGTGTTTAATAACCATTACAAGAATATTAATAATAATAACTCATCTACAAGTGATAACAAAAGCATAGACAACTTTCTTGCTAATAATATTTAAAAGAAGCTATCCAAACACAATATTAATAACACAGATAAATCCTTTTCCTTTAAAGAATTAAATGAGCAAATAAAAAATCTTAAGACAAAAAAGGGCTGGATGGTCTAATTCTGGAATTTTACAAACTCTTACCTGATAACATCTTGAAAATCTTACTCAATGCATTCCAAGAAGTTAAAACTACAATATCCCTCCCTCATGGAAATATTCTATCATCTCTTTTATCTTAAAACCAAATAAAGAGCCCAACCTTTGCACATCATACAGGCTAATTTCTTTGTTTAACATTGATTACAAGATATCCATATTTATCTTAGCAGACAGATTAAATAATATTCTTTCAATATTAATTTATGAAGACCAAACTGGGTTCATCAAAAACAGAAAGGTACAAGACAATGTAATTAGATTACTGTCCTTCATAGACTTAGCAAACAAGAAAAAAACGAGCTTTCTATTTTAAACCTTGATATAAATAAAGCTTTTGACTCTGTAAGTTACCCATATATTTTTAAAGCTCTGCAAAAATACAAATCCACCCCAACTTTATTGGATTAATCAAGAAACTATATGAAAAGTCCATAGCCTATGTAAAGATTAGATCTTATCTATCTAGCCCATTCCAAATATCAAGAGGTAGTAAACAGGGGTGCCCCCTATCCCCATTAGTCTTTGCTGTGGCTATTGAACCTCTTGCAAATTATGTTAGAAATAATGACAGCATTAAAGGGTATAAAATGTCAGACAAATTACCCTCAAGATACAACTGTTTGCTGATGACCTACTAATAACTTCTAATGATATTGAAAATTCAGTAGATCACCTATTACATAATCTAGTGTTCTTTGCAAATATCTCTGGTCTAAAATTCAATCACAACAAAACTCAGGCACTTCTAGTGAATAAAAATGTCACTATGAAACTTAGATCAAAAAGAGGCATAAACTGGGAGGGCACATATATTAAATATCTAGGTATAATTACTGAATCCAGTTATAAAAACTCACTCACATATAATTACCAACAACTTATAAACTCAATTACAAGTCTAACTGACAGTTGGAACAGACTCTTCTTCCATTTGAAGACAGACTAACTTAAATCAAAATGATACTGTTATCTAAAATCTTATTCATTGGCCAAGATATAATAATTCCTCCACCTGTCAAAATTAAGCAGAAAAGTAATAATTTATTATTCAACTTGCTTTGGTATCCCCAAAGAAAGACAATAATTTATTTTCTTTTCAACACCACAAGCTGGGATGAAGGAGGTATAGTGTTTCCAAATATTGATTTTTATTTAAAGTCTGCATTTATTAACATTGTGTTGCTTTGGAATAATACTTCTTATACATCAAATTGGAAATCAATACTTGAAACCTTACTTCTTAATAGCAGTAGGACATTGCTTGAACCATATACTCAAATACATACAAACATCTTTATATGGATTTTAAAAATATACATTCAAAGTGAAAGGTTAAACATGTTCTTACACCTCTTAAAAAACAAATATTGCTTTTTAAAAAGCTTATACCTGGGATTCATGAAAGCTCCATGCAAGAATAAGTCTATTCTTGCACAGAGTGCATCATGCCCATTCAGCACAGCCGCACGCCTTGCATATTCATAAAGGTACGCTGCTGTATAACCTGCATGGACATGATCCATGAACAAGTGCTGGCTGTGTGTCCAAGCAATGCTCGCACAATAAATGTGCTCCTTGCATTCAGGAAGTGCCTATGGCACTTTGAAAACAAAAACAGTGTCCGCAGGCACTGTTAACATGCCCCCAACTGAACAGATATTTGCAGAATGTCCAGATTTGTGCCACATATGTCAGGTGTGTTCTCCCTACTGTCCTGGCAAAGAGCTGAGGTTCAAAGTCATTAAATAATGGCAAACATTTGAGTCTAAGACTCCACATCCTTCAAGTAAGCCATGCTACTGCAAAACCTATTATTCATCAGCTTCCTAAGTTTGTAAGAACAATATTTAAAATCTGTCCCCCTTTGCCCCCCCCCCCATCGTGTTAGACTTTGTCCAGATTTTATGCTGTAAGAGGTGGAAAGATATGACTGTTAGCTATGTGCACATCCCTAAACTAAGAAAAATAAAACAAATACGTCCCCACTAATGTTTAAGCGTAGCTGAGCGGGTGTGCATGTTGTGCAGCTGTGTTTAGAATAGCTTAAACATCCAAAGGAGCTAAATAGAAATATACAGTCAAAATAGCTGAAGGGAAATAGTGTAGTGGTTAGAGCTTTCACTTAGTATGCAGTCATTCAAGGATAGAGCCCCAATGCAATCCATTCATTTTTGTATTTGAAAACAGCACTAAAATTATCTTTTTTTATAAATAGGTAGTGAATAATATATATTTGTTAACCAGAATAGTGTAGCAGATCCAAATGTGAGTAGTCAGTGTAGTACAGATGTGAAACCCCCATATAAACACAAGTGTCCCATACAGTATAGCCACAAAAGAATATAATGTAATGAAAGTACATAGGGGGATGTTATGGAAGGTAAACATACATATCATAAGATGTAATTAAAAAGGAATCAACAACACAATCCTGATAGTCCATAACATGAAAGCTGAACAACGCAAAATTTTCGTCAGCTATGCTTAGCCAGTGTAAGCATTGCTTAAATCTAAATGCTTGCCAATAATTAGAATAGCTAAGTGGATTTGCACATTGGTAAGCTGTACTTAGCATCTATCCCTTCAAGCAATGCTTATCTTTGTTAAGTGGGTTTGCTCATTGCTTAGCTTAGCTTAGCTCAGCATATTCAACATCGTCCAACCACAGCAAAGGGCTGGAAATCAGCTCTATTTAAACCTCATAGGTGGGAATACAACCATAACTAGTTGTAGCTGATCACTGCCGGCACTATGGCTGGCATAGGTGAGGGTGTGCACTTTCAGGTGCAGCACTGGGGCATTCAGGAGTCCTGGGTCATGGTTGGACTCTTGTAAAAGACCATGAAGGGAGACTGCTGCAGGACCAGTACCAGGGCTCCCAATACAAAGCAGAGGCCAGGGACAGTCTTGCGCATGACCTCACCAGTGCTACTGGTATCCCTTGGACTGGTGCGCAGGTCTGGTGCCATTACTCTGACCTGAAGCATAGGAAGAGGGAACTCTTTGACCAGTGGATTCAAGATGAACAGGCACGGAATTTCCCTGAAGTGTGTAAGTATCAGTATCAATTAGTGTTCTGCAAAGTCTAGCATGAGTATGTAATCAATAGGTATGCATAAATGTTTATTTATCTTCTGTACAGCTGCAGATGAGAGGGCTGCAAATATTGATGCACATGCCAGCAGGCTGCTAAGGCTGCACCGGGAGGCTGATGAGTAAATATCTAGCTTGCATTATTCAGGGTAAATAAATATAAAGTAGTAGATTGTCAACAACTCGTAGGTAAACTGTGTACTGTGTGCAATGAATAAAGGACTGTCATCAGGTGAATAAAGGTCTCTGTAACATTGAATAAAAATAAAAACCCCAGACTGGTGTGTTTACTTTGTCATGTTGTGGTAGGAATATAAATGTGTACAAGTTCTGCATAGTTATGTGTTTCTGGTAGAAAATAACTGTTTCATGCAACTATTACTGCAAACCTAACACATATCTGTTGTCTGAAAATTGTAGTACAGTTGTCATTACCTAGGGTATTTGTTTAACTACAAGGTCAGATTGTGCAAACCAGAGGGTACTAGGGAGAAAAAAGTCAAGCATGAGTCAACAGCTCCTCGGTAGCTAGTTGTGATGAAACAGAGCTGTGCTGTACCTTTTTGCTGAAACAGGCACAGTGCGAATCCTGGCAGTGACAGTACACTGAATGCATATTGTCAAACAAGAATATGTAAATATTTGTATAAACAGTCAGGTAGTATTAACATAAATTACCTCAACAGGTCTGCAAGGTAAAGAAATGTATGTAATAGCTGTAATAAGGCTTTACCAACACACTCTGCGTTCAACATATCCACTGTCGAACCCCAAGGCTGCAAATGACAGCAAGATAAGTACATATACCAAGCACTTTGTTCCGATACATGTCCCTCAAGTGTCATGACATCACAGCTGCTGGTCACTGCTGATAATAACCAGGGAGACAGATAGAAACTCTGGTGGAGTATGTCAGTATCACACACCCCAAGCATTAGTGCTGGGCACTCCTGTCAGTGTCACATATGTAACTGTGAAGATGTGAATATGTGTAGAAACAGTCAGGTAGTGTTAACACATATTTCTTCAACAGGTCTACCAGGTAAGAAAATGTGTCTATTAGCTTTAAGAAGGCTTAACCAATACACTGCATTAGGTAGATCTACAGTGATGTCAGCCATGGAGAGTAATGAGTAGAGTAATGATCTGTACAGTTGTGGAAAATTGAAACCTAGACAGTTGTTAAGTGACCTCTTTCTCTCTCTCCCCCACCCTATCAGCACCAATAATTCATACACATTAAATGGGTGCGTTCATCTCCAAACCTACTGTTGGGACATGTGCCCTATTGTTATACAAATATTGAACCGTTTGAATTTTAATGTTCCTTGTTCAAATACTATCATCAGTGGCCTGTTACTATCAATGTAACTTGCATGCTGTTATAATGACTACTGTCGTTCCATATATACATGCATTCAGTTTGCTATACATCTGTTTCAATCCTGTTTTATGGGATTAATCGGAAAGCCCATTCATGCTGTTATATCTAATATTGAAATGTGTTGTTCTTGACTAACCACCATATTTTTTAAACTGAAACACCATAGCACATCTGGGAAGACAGATCCCTGTGGATCCACCAGTCCAACCTCATCTAGCCATGGCACCGGGTCCCAACCCAGGTCTTCCTCTTCCATTGGTCCTGCACCAACTTTGGGTGGAACTACCTCAAGGGATGGAGCTCATCACCCCCAGGGAGTGAGTGCAGAGAGGAGACCATCACCAGCAGTCAGGTCCAGGGATTGGTGCGCAGAGTCCTCCATTCAGAGTATGGTGATCAGCTGAGCCAGCTTGAGAGCTGCCTGGTGCATTTTGAGGGTCAGCCTGCCTCTCCTGCACAGCCCCCAGCACAGCTACCTTTGGGGCCATGAATGTGCAGTGGTGACTGCCCACAGGTGGGGACCTCAGTCCCACTGTAACCGTATGGGGGCTCATGTGCATCTGATTCCTAACCACCCTCCTCATCCAAGGTGTTTACTCCCCACATGTATTGTATACTGCCCCTGTCAGCTGTCTTGTCTGTCTTCCTACCCAGCTTACCTCCCCAAATGTACCAACTATCCTTCCCCAACATCCCACTCTCACTTTATTAAAAAAAAAAAAGGGGCAATCTGTTCCCAAAAAAAATGTCAAACCATACATAGCTGTTCATTTCATACACATGTCCACTGCACACATGTAATCTGGTCTAAGTGGCTTAACAACACATTACTGTTGTCCTCACCCCTCTCTCAGAGGTTTGAGTGTCCAAATTCACCTCCACATTCTGTACAAATGCACAGCTGTTGCTGTGTCAGAAATGGACAGCTATGGACCTTCCCTACACCTGTCCTGTACATCCCTAGCTATCTCTCATATTGATTTTCCCTCTGCCTGCCCCTTTTTCACCACATTCATATCACCCCTTTTTTCTTTTCTTTTAAAGAAATTACCATTGGGTAAGTGGGAGTAAGCTGCAGTAAGCAGCAGTAAGCGGCAGTAAGAGATTTTGCATGATACTAAGTGATGCCTACACAGATTAAGCAGTTTCCCATTTAACTGTGTGTTGGCATCTCTTACCATCTCACAAAACCCATGCAAACATGCTTATAACTGCTTAAAACTGCCTTAATTACCCTGTTTCCATCAGCCACTATTCTGCCCAGCTACAAAATAATTGATCCTGCCAAGTCTTGAAACCAGTACCCTGTACACTATAGTTAGAACAATGTACCAATACAACATCTGAGCTACAACAATGAATTCTGTTTTTTCAAAAAATATCATTCAATACAGGTACAGAATAGTAGGGAAAAACACTGTGGAATTAGTCATGTTTAGTATACATAAATATACACATATAAATGTATATGGTGATAGATAAATATGAAAAAGTATATACATCAGATATATGGAGCTATACATTTATAACAAATACATATAGAAATATATATATATATATATATATATATATATATATATATATATATATATATATATTTATAAAAAACCTCTCCACCTCTTAGTGCAGGAATTCTGGACAAAGGCTGTCAAAATGGGGGGACAGTGGGCCAAGACCAGGGACATAATGTACGTACTGCAATTATAAATGTAGAATGTTGCTACAGTAACAGGGTTTGTGTCAGCATACATGTTCAGAAGAATGTGAGTTCTGAAACTGAAATGTATGTCATCATTTACTGTCAGAAATCCTCAGATCCTCAGAGTGATTTACCACAGAAATGAAAATAATGATTCTGTGGAACAGACCAGAAATATGAGCAATAAACCTGGACAGTTTGAAACAATCTGGCCAGTTGAGAGGTATGCTCAGAACCGCTTTGTGCAACAAATCTGGACCAAGCCTGACAAGGGGGGGGGGGTAAAGCCATGAAACTGGGAACATATCCCAAATACTAAAGTAGATAAGGTGACACAGTTGATGAAGTAACACCCTCCTGTCTGTTGTAACATATATTGACTGGAATAGCCCAAGTTGTTGTTGTGTCTTTCAGCTTATCCCAGTTAGGGGTCGCCACAGCAGAACTCCGGTCTGCTAATGTTTGGTAGTGGATTTTTACATGCTGAGTTACCAGCCCTGATGCACAACCTTCAATGAAGGCACGCCCATTCACACATGCCTCCACACAGAAGACGCTCTAACTGAGAATTGAAATAGCCCAAGTCCAAAACCAAATTACTTCTCACTAGTTACTGATATAAATCCCCACATCATCCCACTGATGTGTCAGAAATACACAACATATATGCGGGCCAGGCAACAGTATATCTGATATATATCTGGACATAACATCACAGCAGGGGAAACTACACTCAGCTGCTAGGCATGGCACCAAGCACTATCTAAACTACAGGCAGACTGACACAACACTAACCCAAATTTGATATGGGGGAATACACATGTAATTGCAAATATATCAGGCACTACAGGGATGTAACAGCACTGACAAACAGACACTATTGTGAAAGTGCATACCCATAACCAATCTTGCCACATTCAAATTGACATACTGGTAAGCCACATGAACAATAGAGTATATGGACTGTGTGAACAAAATTATCAGCATGTTTGCCACTCACACACTACCCCTACATATACTGGCCCAATTCACAGTGTAGTCTGACACCTGACTGTAGTATGAGACATGTGTCAGTCTGCCCCTACAAACATATACAGCTGATAGAGCACCAGAAACTGGAGCAGCATGCAAAGTCAGATAGAAAAGGACCCATAACACTTACATCTACCCCATCCCTATACAGGCCAAATAACACATGCACAATACACTGCTACACAATCCTGACAGTCTGTCAGCAATTGCCAGAAATACACAGTCCTCTCAACTGTATAGAGTCCCACAGAACGTCCATGTTTTATCCAAATATATAAGACCTCCTACACATAACTTGTCTGGCAGTCTGATACATCACTGGAATGATATCAGGAATGAAGTCTCTATATAATGACATACTATACCTATCCACCTCTTACAGCATGACATTTGGACAAAGCCAGACATACTTGGGGGGGGGGCAGAGGCCCAAACACAGGGGCATTATTGACATATTGCTGTTATAAACTGAGAAAGTTGCTGGTGTAACAGGGCTGTTGTAACAGATCTGTTCTGAGGGCTATGAAGTCAGAAATACACATGGATGTTACCATTTACAGATTGCAATCCTCAGAGTATGTTACTGAATGTCCAAGTGCAAGTAACACACAAAATATAAGAGTCCAAGCTCTGGCCAGTCTGCAGATAGCCCTAGAGTTGAGAGTTATGTCAAACACATAACACTATCAGACTTAAATGCATGCAGAGCAGCCATATCCACACACACCCTATCAAACTAGCATTACTTCAGTTGTCTAACAGCAATACTTACATTCTGTTCATATGTCTGGAACATTCTCCCCCAGTTTGTTGGGCTGTCTCCCAAGTGTTTGTTGTACGAGGTATTGCCAACTACCCTTTGTGATGCTGTTTGTCACACACCTCCATGAAGTCCTCTTCACAGGCAAGGAAAAGGAGCAATGCCCACATGATGTACTCAGTTATAGGAGTGTGTTTCCATACTATTGGGTATGGGAATGATACCACAGCTGTTCTACATGTAATTAGCAAGTGGGGGACTCCAACTGGTACATAGGCCATCGGCTGCTCATGAACATTACCTACAAAAGGCAAGCTGCTGCCTATACAAAGCAGATGTATATCCTACATTTGTCTCTGAGAGAGAGAGATAAACAAACAGACAGAAAGACAGACTCACACACTGAAACTGATGGATTATACCAATCGAATCAAAAAAAAAAATCACAGGTATGTCAAACAATTAAGCATGTAATGGAATGTAGTAGGAGGTATGTAAATGTGGAAAATAGGATTTTCAAACAATATTATGTCTCAACACCACATGCTGTACTGATATATTGCTGAGCAGAACCTATGGCCATAGCATCTGTGTCTGTCTGCAGTGACATAAAACACAGCTCAGGGCCCTCATTCACCCCAGGAAAGGATGGCTCACATATGACCACTACTGGTGTGTGTGTTGCTCAATCCTGACTGTGACACTGCTAAGCCAGCTATTCGTAATTGTCACTACAAATATGATATACATGTTTGTCTCAGACATGTGATGGACCTATACAGGGTATTTGCATACTGAAATACTGTCATAGCTGTATGTGGTGAACTGCATGTGATATACTGAGCTCATACCATTCAACTATCCAGTGTTATGCACACTGACCATATGTGTGCCTCATATTTGTAGTTATGCCATCAAGAGTTGTGTTATGTCTGGCAAATAATTGTAAACCTGTGAACACTGACATTACAACATCAGCTTCTCTTTCTTCTGGCTGCAACTGTTAGTGTTCACCACAGCAGATCATCTGTCTCCATGACTTCTCATCCTCTGCATCTTGCTCTATCACACCAACCACCTGCATGTCCACTATCACCACATATATACACCTTATCTCAGACCTTCCTCTTTTCCTCTTACCTGGCAGCCTCATCCTTTCCCAAATATGCTCAGCATACCTCCTCATCACATGTTGAAACCAACATAATCCTGCCACTCTCTGGCTTTGTCCCCAAGCTGTCCAACCTGGGCTAACCCCTAACATACATATTACTGATCCTCAAAAATGAAACACAAACCAAAAATAAAACACTGGCAACTGGTTCAGGCAAATAAAACGGTAGACTCCAGATGAAATAAGTGTATTTAATGAATAAAATAAAGCGCTTTTCATCCAGTATATTAACTTGAATTTCACCAGATAAAAAACAAGTACAAATTACAGTTTAAAATAACCCTCCCAGTTCTCCCATGTGATTGTTCAGTAGTAAGCTCTTAAAGGACCATCACTACAATACCATCCAAAGTCATTCTTCACTGTTTCATAGGTATAAAAACATTGCAAAAAGTCCCAGTTATTTAACCTATGTAAAATATTATTTAGAAAAGCATTTTATAAAAAAATATATATTAAAACATATTATAGAGCATATTTTATAACATTTATCTCCTCAGGTTTTTCAGTTTTAGCATGCAATGAATTGAGCACATGTCATTCAATCCTGGGGTAATATATGCATTCAACGCTGATTTACCACAGTAATTCTGACTGTTCAAGAATTACTGTTAGGAGTCAACCCCTTGGGTCAGTGTAACCTGTTCTATTACCCGTAATTTGGAAGTGTGGTTAGGGTTTGCATTTAGATGTCTAGCTAGTGCATTCTCTGTTTTGTTTTTTGAAAAGTTGTATGTGTGTTTGTAAATCCTATCTTTTAGTTTACGTTCTGTCTTTCCTACATAGAAGGAATGACATAGTTGGCATATAGCCAGATAAACTACCATTTTAGATTGGCAATTATATCTATTACTGCTTTTCAAAACTTTGCCATTAATTTCTACATTTGCTCCTTCCTGTATGGATTACTAATCCTGTCCACCCTAATAATACCCAGTGCAAATCTTAACATCATTAACTCTGCTATGTCCAGCTCTGACTCGTGCCTCTTTTTCAATGCCAATGTCTCCAACCCATATAACATAGCTGGTCTCACTACCCTCTTGTAGACTTTCCCTATCACTCTTAATGGTACTCGTCAGTCACAAATCACTCTAGACACTCTTCTCCACCACCCACATCCTGGCTGTACTCTCATCTTCACCTCCCCCCCCACACTCACCAATACTCTGAGCTGTTATTCCCAAGTACTTATACCTATCCACCTTTGCAAACTGTACTCCCTACATTTTCACCATTCCTCTATCCTCCCTCCCATTTACACACATATATTCCATCTTAGTCCTGCTGACCATCATTCCTACCCTCTCTAGACCATACCTCCACATCTTCCAGGGTCTCCTCAACCTGTTCCCTACTCTCACTACAGACCACAGTGTTATATGCAAACAGCACAGTCTACGGAGACTCCTGTCTGATCATGTCTGTCAACCTGTCCATTGCCACTGCAAATAAGAAAGGGCTCATAGCTGATCCCTGCTGTACTCCCACCTCCACCTTAAATGCATCTGTCACTCCCAGTGCAGAACTCACCACTGTCCACTAGCCTTGTACATATCCTTTAGCATTGTGAAACCCTTCATGATAAGGTGGACAATATAGAAGGTCTTCCTAACCACTTTGGCAATGAGTGTCAAATGAGAGGTTACTGTCAACCTGGGTCCCTAGGTCCCTGATTACCTCTTCCGTACTTAATGGATTACCCTATGTGGTAATATGTCGGTACCTTGTTTTTCCCAAAGGTATGACTATACATTTTTTAGCTTAAGGCCATGGCTCTGGCACCAATTATCCGTTTCTATGAGGCCTCTCTGAAGGATGTTTGTGTCTGCTGGAGTATCAATTATGGCCCAGTTTGCAGTCATCTGCGAACTTTGTCAGCCACAATCCTCCTATGTTTGCCTGTACCTTGGAAAAATAAATGCCGAACAAGAGGGTCCCAGGACTGAGCCCTGTGGACACCGCTTGTGACTGGCTTAGAGTCTGACATAGCTCCAGCAACTCTGACCCTGTGGGTTCTGTCCTTGAGCCAGTTTGCAACCCATCTTGTGACATATGGGTTTACATTTAAGCTGGCGACTTTGTCTATGATGCCCAAGTGCGGTATTGTGTCAGAGGCTTTTGCAAGGCCAAGGTAGGCTGTGTCAACTGCCTTACCCTCATCACTGGCCTTAGTGACTGTTTCAAAAGTCGACCAAGTTCAGAAGGCAGGATCTGCCCTGACAAAGCCAAATTGGGTAGGATCCAATGTCTGTAGGTCCCCAATGTCTTTGTTTATGAGTTCCATAATGATCCTCTCCATAGCTTTGCAGACCAGGCTCATCAGGCTTATGGTAATTTCCATCCGTAGAAGCACCCTTTGTAAAGTGGGACCACTGTTGCCGTCACACTCTTTGAGTATCCTGTGGTAAGGCTAAGATTAAACAGCAGCCTTATGTGGGTTTAGTTCCTCTTGGAGTTCATGTAGCACACAGCCGGGACACCATCCAGTCCCATTGATGCTGTGTTTTTAGCTTTAGAGATGCTCTCACCTGGGCATCTGAGATGTTAGGGAGGCTACACTCTGCTGGGATAGTTATTTCTCCTTTTAAGGAATTTGCACTGAACCTGTCTGCCAGAATGTTGGCAATGTCAGTGGGTTCAGTGTATTTTGTGTCATTTTGGACTAACTCTGAGCATATCTGGGAGTTTCCACCCAGGTTTCTAACATAGCTAAAGAAGGCCTTGTGATTGTCTTTTGTGTCATTTGCATTTTTCTCTCAAAGTTGGCCTTGGATGATTTTATGAGTGATCGTAGTTTTTGCTAGTACTGATCAGAGATGCCTTTCCTTTAGGGATTTTGCTCTGTCATGTAGTAGCTTCCTCCTTCTGTTGTAAAGTTTGTTTATGGCTGGGGTCCACCAGACCGGCGCCTGCCTTTGGGGAATGGGTCTTGGTTTTATTTGGGATTGCATGATCCATGCATTCTTGAAGGTGCCCATAGAAGGCATTTGCAAGATTCAGCAGTGTGGGTTGTGGTTTCCACTGGCCCACTTGAAGATACCACTTCAGTCTTAAGAAGTGTGAAGTTTGCTTTTGAGAAGTTCTTCACTGTGGTCTTTTGTGCAGGGGTGGGGGGATGTGGATTTCCAGTGAGATTAATTTATGGTCTGATCTTACCAAAGAGGATGTACTTCCTGTGGAGCATTTGTCCCCATGTTTGTGATGATCAGGTCTAGTATATTGTCTCCTCTTGTGGAATGGTGACTAGTTGTTTCATTGCATTTGAGTTTATGAATTCTAAGAACCTTTCTAGAGATGTTGGGGCTTGAGTAATGTTCCCAGTCTATGTTTGGGTAGTTGAAGTCTCCCAAAATGATGGTATTTGGAGACATTCATACTCTCCAGTGTCTTCAGGAAGGCTGTGGGTTCCTGAGTTTGAGAGGTGGTCTGTAGCATGCTACAAACTGTAAAGCAGTTTTGCCTATGGTTAGTTGCACCTGGATAGTCTCCGATGCTTTGTGCATTGCCACTAACCTGGAGATGTGTATCTTTGATGAAATGGATACTCCCTCCTTTTGTGGTTCTGTCCAAGTTTTGGCCGGAAAGCATGATATGAGGTAAACCTGATAGTGCTTGCTCTCAGGAGCCTTGAACCAGGTTTCAGTCACTGCACAGACATCGATGTTCTCCATACTGAGAAGGGCTTCAAGCCTGCATCTTGAGGTTTAGACTTCTGGCATTGAGCAGCATTACCCTTAGTTTTTCCACTTGTGTTTTCTAGGAGGTAGGTTTGTCATTTGAGCCTTGCCTAAAAGGCACTATTCAAGAGCCTTGGCCAATATCCAAGCCCATGACAGGTGCAAACCATCCCTTGCAAAGCTGGCTTGTCAAGCATGTCATCCCAAGCAGACAGACACTGGATCCCCTTAGAATGACACCAGTAATTAAAATGTTAAAACTGATCATTTTGTCTTTGTACTGTGGCATCATTCTTGGTGAGGGTAAGATGCTGCTCAGGGTCAGGGTCATACCGCCTGGGCTACATAATCAGAGACTCCTCTATGTCTCTTTTCATGTAGTCAGGGATATGTCTCAGGTCGTTTACACCTGCATGTACAATGACTGAGCCATATTGTAATTGTACTCTGCTGTGGAGTGACCTGAGTGCTTGTGTTATGTCATTCTAGCTCAGACAGGCAGCTTACTGTGAACCTCTCCTTGTTCAGTCTGAGCGACGATTCAGTGTGCCTGACTATGGAGTCACCTATTACAAGTGTGTCTGGCATGTTGTTTGGCCTTAAGGGCTGTGACTGTTTAGCACACTGACTTTGTGAACTATGTGTTGCATTTGCTATGTCTTGAGGTGGTGGTTTGGTGGTTGCTTGGGTGTCTGCTTTGGAGGCCTCTGTTGTTTTGGTAGATTTTTAATCAGTGCCTCAGAGTATGTTTTTGTGTGTTTATGTGTTTGGTTTGCAGTTGTGATAGTTCTATGTGAGACTGGGTTTGTGGTGTGCGTGGTTACCTTATCCTCCAGACTGGTCTTGCCAGTACTGAATTGAGAGAGCTCAGCCTCCAGTTTGGCTATATAGTTGCATCTCTCTATATATTTTGTATTTGTTAGGAAGATTGTCTGTGTACATGAGGCAATTGTAACATTGCCTCAAGATTCCCAGATTCACCAGCTGAACAGGAGAGGACACTAGCAACTGACCCTTCGACATGCTAGAAATAGTGAAAAGATTGCTGTGTAACTGAGTCAGAAAGGACCATATAAGAAATGGTACTCAACAGAATTTAGGTGAATGAAGTACTTTTCTTTGTTTAAGAGTGTTTTTACCTGTATCAAAATGCTTTAGGAGCAAGTGCTGAGCTTTTCAGATAGAGTATAGCTGTGTTTAGATTGCAAGTAGAACAGTTCTAAGGAAAAATTGAAGAGCAGACTTGGCGGAGCCAGAAAAAGTTTAACCTTGTTTAACCAAGTTTAACCTTGTTTAAGGCTGCACTATGTGCACAAAGAAACCAATACATTTTAAGCAGTGAACTACAAAAGAGCTAGGAATGGTCCCAAACAACCAACTAACAGTTCTTGTGCTGGTCACTTCCCCAAGTGATAGGTTGCTCAAGGACTCCCACTGGTGAGCAAAACTTCCTTTTATCCAAGTAAGGTAATGGACAACACAGGAACAAAGTGGAGCCAGAATACAGCAATGCCTGTATACTGGTCTAAACTAATCGTGAAAAAACAAGGATTATTTTTGTTTTTGTAAATACACAGAAAATGCAGAGACAGTGATAAATTAGTTACACAGGCTAGAACAGTGGGCAGCCTCCACAGTTCAATTACAAACAAACAAGCAAACTTTACTAAATTGACTAAATGTAACTTTAAGTGCAATTTTTTAAAAATAAATGCAGTAATCAGTAAAAAACAGTTCAGGCTAGTTTTAAAGTAAGCAGCAGAAGCTATCAATGGCAAAGATACTTAAATCCAGAAAGTAGTTGAGTTCCTTGTGCTGCTAGGACCACTCTGTAAACCCATGAGAGCTTGTCTGAGCAGTATAGCCAGAAATGCCCAGAGGCAGATTTTAAGCAGTGAACTACAAAAGAGCTAGAATGGTAAACAACCAATTACTAACAGCTTCTTGTGCTGAGGTCACTTCCCAAGGATAGGTATTGCTGCTCCCACTTCCACTGGTGAGCAAAGAAACTTCCTTTTTATCCAGGTAATGGACAACACAGGAAACTACACCACAGCCCAGAATACAGCAATGCCTGTATACTGGTCTAAATAGTCTAGGGAAACAACTGTGTACATGAGGCAATTGTAACATTGCCTCAAGATTCTAGATTCACCAGCTGAACAGGAGAGGACACTAGCAACTGGCCCTTCGACATGCTAGAAATAGTGAAAAAGATTGCTGTGTAACTGAGTCAGAAAGGACCTATAGGGAAATGGGTACTCAACAGAATTTAGGTGAATGAAGTACTTTTCGTTTGTTTAAGAGTGCTTTACCTGTATACAAAATGCTTTAGGAGCAAGTGCTGAGCTTTTCAGATAGAGTATAGGCTGTTTAGATTGCAAGTAGAACAGTTCTAACGGAAAAATTGAAGAGCAGACTTGGCGGAGCCAGAAAAAGTTTAACCTTGTTTAACCAAGTTTAACCTTGTTTAACCGGCGCTGCACTATGTACGCGACCGCAAAGCCGCAAAGCGGATTTTAAGCAGTGAACTACAAAAGAGCTAGGAATGGTCCCAAACAACCAATTACTAACAGCTTCTTGTGCTGAGGTCACTTCCCCCAAGGATAGGTAGGCTGCTCAAGGCTCCCACTCCCACTGGTGAGCAAAGAAACTTCCTTTTATCCAAGTAAGGTAATGGACAACACAGGAACTACACCAGAGCCCAGAATACAGCAATGCCTGTATACTGGTCCAAACTAGTCGAAAAAGGCGGGAAAACAAGGATTATTTTTTTGTTTTTTTTGTTTTTTGCAGAAATACACAGAAAATGCAGAGACAGTGATAAATTAGTTACACAGGCTAGCACACTTTAGTGGGCAGCCTCCACAGTTCAATTAAGCAAACAAACAAGCAAACTTTCGACTAAATTCGACTAAATGTAACTTTAAGTGCAATTTTTAAAATAAATGCAGTAATCAGTAAAAAACAGTTCAGGCTAGTTTAAAGTAAGCAGCAGAAGCTATTTTCAATGAAAAAAGCAAAAGATACTTAAATCCAGAAAGTAGTCGCTTTCGAGTTCCTTGCTGCTAGGACCACTCTGTAAACCCACGTAGAGCTTGTCTGAGCAGTATAGCCAGAAAAAAATGCCCAGAGGCAGATTTTAAGCAGTGAACTACAAAAGAGCTAGGAATGGTCCCAAACAACCAATTACTAACAGCTTCTTGTGCTGAGGTCACTTCCCCCAAGGATAGGTAGGCTGCTCAAGGCTCCCCACTTCCACTGGTGAGCAAAGAAACTTCCTTTTATCCAAGTAAGGTAATGGACAACACAGGAACTACACCACAGCCCAGAATACAGCAATGCCTGTATACTGGTCTAAACTAGTCGAAAAAGGCGGGAAAACAAGGATTTTTTTTTGTTTTTTTTGTTTTTTTTGCAGAAATACACAGAAAATGCAGAGACAGTGATAAATTAGTTATACAAGCTAGCACACTTTAGTGGGCAGCCTCCACAGTTCAATTAAACAAACAAACAAGCAAACTTTAGACTAAATTCGACTAAATGTAACTTTAAGTGCAATTTTTAAAATAAATGCAGTAATCAGTAAAAAAACAGTTCGGGCTAGTTTAAAGTAAGCAGCAGAAGCTATTTTCAGTGAAAAAAAAGCAAAGATACTTAAATCCAGAAAGTAGTCGCTTTTTCAAGTTCCTTGCTGCTAGGACCACTCTGTAAACCCACGTGGAGCTTGTCTGAGCAGTACAGCCAGAAGAAAATGCCCAGAGGCGGATTTTAAGCAGTGAACTACAAAAGAGCTAGGAATGGTCCCAAACAACCAATTACTAACAGCTTCTTGTGCTGAGGTCACTTCCCCCAAGGATACGTAGGCTGCTCAAGGCTCCCCACTCCCACTGGTGAGCAAAGAAACTTCCTTTTATCCAAGTAAGGTAATGGACAACACAGGAACTACACCACAGCCCAGAATACAGCAATGCCTGTATACTGATCTAAACTAGTCGAAAAAGGCGGGAAAACAAGGATTATTTTTTTTATTACTGATCCTCAAAAATGAAACACAAACCAAAAATAAAACACTGGCAACTGGTTCAGGCAAATAAAACGGTAGACTCCAGATGAAATAAGTGTATTTAATGAATAAAATAAAGCGCTTTTCATCCAGTATATTAACTTTAACTTCACCAGATAAAAAACAAGTACAAATTAGAGTTTAAAAAAACCCTCCCAGTTCTCCCATGTGATTGTTCAGTAGTAAGCTCTTAAAGGACCATCACTACAATACCATCCAAAGTCATTCTTCACTGTTACATAGGTATACAAAACATTGCAAAAAGTCCCAGTTATTTAACCTATGTAAAATATTATTTAGAAAAGCATTTTATAAAAAAATATATATTAAAACATATTATAGAGCATATTTTATAACGTTTATCTCCTCAAGTTTTTCAGTTTTAGCATGCAATGAATTGAGCACATGTCATTCAATCCTGGGGTAATATATGCATTCAACACTGATTTACCACAGTAATTCTGACTGTTCAAGAATTACTGTTAGGAGTCAACCCCTTGAGTCAGTGTAACCTGTTCTATTACCCGTAATTTGGAAGTGTGGTTAGGGTTTGCATTTAGATGTCTAGCTAGTGAATTCTCTGTTTTGTTTTTTGAAAAGTTGTATGTGTGTTTGTAAATCCTATCTTTTAGTTTACGTTCTGTCTTTCCTACATAGAAGGAAGGACATAGTTGGCATATAGCTAGATAAACTACCATTTTAGATTGGCAATTATATCTATTACTGCTTTTCAAAACTTTGCCATTAATTTCTACATTTGCTCCTTCCTGTATGTATTACTAATCCTGTCCACCCTAATCATACCCAGTGCAAATCTTAACATCATTAACTCTGCTATGTCCAGCTCTGACTCATGCCTCTTTTTCAATGCCAATGTCTCCAACCCATATAACATAGCTGGTCTCACTACCCTCTTATAGACTTTCCCTATCACTCTTAATGGTACTCGTCAGTCACAAATCACTCCAGACACTCTTCTCCACCACCCACATCCTGGCTGTACTCTCATCTTCACCCCCCCCCACACTCACCAATACTCTGAGCTGTTATTCCCAAGTACTTACACCTATCCACCTTTGCAAACTGTACTCCCTACATCCTCACCATTCCTCTATCCTCCCTCCCATTCACACACATATATTCCATCTTAGTCCTGCTGACCATCATTCCTCCCCTCTCTAGACCATACCTCCACATCTTCCAGGGTCTCCTCAACCTGTTCCCTACTCTCACTACAGACCACAGTGTTATCTGCAAACAGCACAGTCTACGGAGACTCCTGTCTGATCATGTCTGTCAACCTGTCCATTGCCACTGCAAATAAGAAAGGGCTCATAGCTGATCCCTGCTGTACTCCCACCTCCACCTTAAATGCATCTGTCACTCCCAGTGCAGAACTCACCACTGTCCACTAGCCTTGTACATATCCTTTAGCATTCTTATGGATTCCTCTGCCACTCCTGTCCTCCTCATACAATACCACAACATCTCTGTAGGCATCCTGTCATATGCTGTCTCTAAGTCTACAAAGACACAACGCAGCTACTTCTGACCTTCTCTGTATGTCCCCATCAACAGTCTCAGAGCAAACATCACATCTGTACTGCTCTTTCATGGCATGACACCATACTGCTGATCAGTAATCCTCAGCTCCCTTCTTAACCTAGCTTCCACCATGCTTTACCATTACCTCATGCTGTGACTGATTTATGTTATCCCCCTGTAGTTACTACAGTCTGCACACCACCCTTATTCTCATAATCAGTACCCAGACACATTTTATCCACTCCTCACGTATCCTCTCACTTTCTAAGATTACAGTAAACAATCCAGTTAAAAAGAACACTGCCATTTGTCTTAAATACCTCCATGCTTCCACAGGTATGTCATCTGGACCAATAGCCTTTCCATTCTTAAACCTCTTCATAGCTATCCTTACTTCTCCCTTGATAATCTGTCGGATGTCCTGATTCACCATACCCACATAATCCAACCTTCTCTCTCTCATTCTCTTCATCCAACAGCCCATCAAAGTACTATTTCCACCTGCTCAACACACTCTCCTTGCTTGTGAGTACATTTCCACCATTATCCTTTATCAGCATTATTTGCTGCACATCCTTCTTAGCTAAGTGCCTCTGCCTAGCAAATTGGTATAGGTCCTATTTTCCATCCTTGGTGTCCAACCTTACATACAACCCTTTAGATGACCCATCCTCAGCCTTTGCCACCACTCTCTTTGACATGTACCCAATCTCCCTGTACACCTGTCGACTGTCTTAATCTGTCTGACAATCCCACTTCTCCTTGGCCAACCTCTTCCTCTGTATACTCAACTGTACTTCTTCATGCCACCACCAGGTCTCCTTGTCCTCCTTCCTCTGTGCAGATGTCACACCAAGCCCCATTCTACTCATCTCCCTTACAAGCTTGGATGTAGTTACCCAGATATTTGCTAAGTCTTCACTGCCACCCACTGTCTGTCTTAACTCTTCTCTGAATCCAGCCTCACAATCACCCTTTCTCTGTATCCACCATTTGATCCATGGTGCTTTCCCTCACACTCCTCCCCCTCTTTTTGATCATCAATGTCATCCCACACACCAACATTCCATGTTGCCTAACTACATTTTCCCCTGTCACCACTTTACAGTTACCAATCCTCTTCAAACAGGCCCACCTGCATAGGAGATAATCCACCTGTGTGCATCTTCCTCCACTCTTGTATGTCATCCTATGCCCCTCTGTCTTGTAAAACTGCATATTCACCACAGCCATGTCCAACCTCTGTTGCGAACTCCACCACCATCTCACCATCTGCAGTCCTTTGCTTAACACCATACCTACCCATCACTTCTGCATCTCCTCTATCCCATTCATCAACATGCCCATTGAAATCTGCTCCAATCACCACTCTCTCACCCTTGGGTACACTCATCACCACTTCATCCAACCACACCAAAGTATGTCTGTCTCATCCATCATACACGCAATTAGTGGAGCATATGCACTAACAGCTGTCATCATAGTGCCATCAATTCCCAGTCTCCTAAACATAACTCTACTGGACAATCTTATCACCTACACAAACACTCTTGGCATAATGTTCTTTCAGGTTAACCCCTGCACCAGTTTCCCTCCCATACACACCATGATAGAACTATTTGTATCCGACTCCGATACACACAGCTGTACACCCCTTCGATCTGGTCTCTGGCACACACAATAAATCCACCTTTCCTCTGTCCAATATATTAGCTAGCTTTGTCCCCATACCAGTCATACACACAACATTAACAGTTCTTACCCTCACTACCACACCCCTAGCCTTTCTCCTCTCTGCCTGCCATATGATCATTAGATATCCTCCAGGGTATGTCTGTGAATGCAAAGGCTACTGCACTATCAAATGACATACGTGTGTTAAAGCAATATAAAGAAAGTGTCACTAATTGTGGCCCATAGCCCACCATATATGTGTGGTGTCCTCCAGATGTCCTGCCCTAACAGGTTGACATGACTGACTGAGCAGCAAGACTGTAATTACAGTGTGCCATACTGACACAGAACAGAAATGTATAGCAGGTATTACCTCTGCATATGTATGTATGTATGTGTAGGTGTACCTGGCTGCCTCACAACAACTAACATGGGATGCAAAATTTCAGGTAAATAAGCTGTACATGTTGTACACATGTGTAACCTTAGTTTCTATGCATCCAACAGAGTAACACTTCTACAGTTACTGGTTGTGGCATTGCTCTGACACAGGCATGGGTAGTATAATATGCATGAGTATCACGTTGAAATTGTAGAGGTGGCCAACTGTGTTATGACCCTGTGTCCATGTCTACTACAAACAGATATATGACCACCCACATAGCTGTGTGGCCTCAGCAATACCTTACTTGTAAAACCTGTCTCCACCAAAGTAGAGTAAGCCCCTTTGCTGGACAGCAGCAATGCACAAAGCACATAATGTGATGATATATTGGCTGTACAGGGCAAAGTAGGAGCAGACACCAACTGGGCAGCATATCACCCTTTGTCTGAATGAGCATAGTAGGCCACAGGTGGATTACTGTAAGACTAACTATGAGTACAAATTGGACACGTCCACGAAGGGTGATCATAAGGCCATCTTCACATCTGTCTGCAGTCCCAGAGGCAACAACCCAATCCACACTATAATGGTGGTCAATCACACACCATAGCTACAGCCAACATGCTGCAGACAGGTTTAGGGCATACATCACCCCCCTGGCTCAACATCAATATAGTTGGATATGCACAGCACACGCGCCCCTCCCCTCATCATCATGGACCAGGTGCAAACTGACTAATAAAAGTTAACAAAAGCAAGTCCCCTTGGGGCCAGATAACATTCCTGTCTGCATCCTACATGAACCCAGGCATATGTTTCCAGCTCCATTACACACTGTATGCAAGTAAAGCCCAAGCATCATTGACACCCCATCTGCAAGGAACACGGCCACTGTCATCCCTCTATAAAAATGTGAATGATGAATGGGGGTTTATGCAATGTACTGGCCCTCATTGGGGGGGAACATGACACATTAAGACCAAGAGTACAATGCATGTTCATACAGTGCTGCCTGGTACAAGGGTATGATGTTTCTGTAAGTGGTGGCTAATGATAGTCCATATTCATGTGCTAGCTCTGTAAAGAACTCTGAGGAATGTCTGAGGTCCTGTGATGTGTTTCCCTGTTTATGTCTTCCAGGTGCCATGCAGCAGTGAATGCCTTACACTGATGTGGAGACAGCAGCCATCACAGAAGCTGTAATCTTAAACTATGCTATCCTTTCTGGCCACAGCCGGCAAAATCTGTGGGACCAGACTGCCCTGTGGGATGAGACCTTCCACAGAGTGAACATCTTGGGCCACCATGGAAGCACATATGATCAGGTCAGGCATAGAGCAACTGACCTGATACGTCGTGCCCAGCAAAGGGCTGCTGCTGTAGTGAGGGACTGTACTGCTACCGGTGAGGGGCCAGCAACACAGGCCCCACTTATGGTGACAGAGGAGCTATTTGCTAACCTTGGGGTAGCCCCACACAAACTCAAACGTGGAAACAGCAGTCATGGAGGTGAGAGGCACCCAGGCAACAGTGAGCAGTATCCAAGTAAGGCCAAAGTGCACATCATTGTAATGAGGTAGCATTTAAACTGTCTTCTATAGAGTCTCTAGATGCATATGTGCAAAGTGGATTAGTGGGTGAGGTTTAATAATGCACACAAGTGCACATCTATGGTGAAGGACAGCAAATTGTGTAATATCATAGTGTGTACTGTACCTGTACAGAAACATAGCGTTCATCTTGTACCAATGTCTAATGTGAATCTGTTGACAATACCTCTCCCTCACAACTACATAGGTCCCTCTGGTCTGCACATGGGACAGCAGCTTGATGCCAGTAAGTGTGGTATTTTCCTGTTGCGGCTCACCAGTACCCCAGTCATGCTAAAGTTACTGCATGTGAACATGCATACAACTGTTACACTCAGCCATTTGGCAATATCTGCATATTCACTTGTGGTGGTGTTTACTGAATTGCATCATGGTGGTCACTACAGGGCCTATTTTCAGGTGATGTCACATATCTGTAGCATACCTCACAACCTGTCATTGCAGGACATCTGGACAAAGACTGACCAAATGGGGGGACAAAGGCCCAAAACTAGGGTCATATTGTATAAATTAGTGGTATACAGTGCATATAAATGGTGTACACACCTGTTAGAATGCCAGGTATCTGTGATATACAAAAATGAAAACACAATAGACAAGTTAAAAATACTGACAACCTTTCATGTGATGACCTATAACCTGTACAATTCAATTGTAAAGCAAACAAATCTGTTAGGGGAACAATAATTGCACATAACAATAGTACAACAACCTAGATGCATATGTGTGCACAGGCTGAAGCTACTACTGTGTTGAGGCAGCTTTTGATATAACTACAGCAGTACATCTTATTGGGTACACACCTGCTATCAATTATAGAAACTCTTTGATTAACAGCAAATAATGTTCAGTTGTCCTACCAGGATTATCCTAACATATACCCAGTTGCCTGGTACAGCAACAGCCATGGTTTGCATAGAGCTGACGAAGCTGCTGAGGGACCAAATGTTTCAGATGTATCAGCCTGGAAAAGGGTACCAAAACATTTCCACAGCATTGCACATACCATGGAACATAGTGCAGACAGTCATCAAAAGGTGGTGAAATATGGGGCTACAGTGACATTGCAAAGGAGTGGACATCCCACCAAGGTCTATGAGAATGCAAGATCAAAACTGGCCAGGGAGGCTGCCAGGAGCCCTACAGCAACAGTAAAGGAGTAGCAGGAATCTCCGGCAAGTACTGGATGTATACTATGTGTCACAACAATCTTCCATGGTCTCCATGTGTCCTGTTTATAGGGTAGAGTTGGAAGATGGCAGAAGTTCCTCACACCAAACAATATCCAGGCCTGGTGAAAGTCTGAAAACAATACATCACATCTACAAAAAGCAAGTGGAAAAATGTATAGAATACAACACCCCATTTGGTATGTACCTCTCAAGACATCTGCAACAACTGGAAAGGCTGCAAAAATACCTCACTTAAAGAATCACAGGCCTAAAGCAGATGCCCTATGCTAACCACCTTAAAAAACTCCAGCTATACTCTGTCGCATATCATCTACTCCGAGATGATCTCTGCTTAACATACAAGACCACGTCAAACCCACAGCTGTTGGACATGCTACACTTAAAGAAATCCCAATCTCAAAGAGCCACACGCTCCAGGAATCTAAACCTTCCCATCACAATAAACAAAACATGCTGGAGGGATAGGTTCCTGACCCAGAGACTCCCCAGACTCTGGAATAGACTGCCCATACATGTCAAGCAGAGCACCTCTTTGGCCCTCTTCAAAAGGAACCTTGATGACTGGATGGGAGAAAGGAAATTCACCTCAGGGATCACATCAGTCACCCTGCTAGACAGGGCTCCAGGGAAGTAAATAGTGTGGGAAGAAATAGCCAGGGAATTGTTATGGCTAGGCTTGTATAGGCCCTAGGGCCAACAGCCTAGTACCAACCTATGAACCTATTATGGTAATATGGGACCATTGTTGAACTCTTTGGCCACAATTCTGACAGGTGTGTTTGGCGCAGTAACACAACTGCACATCACCACAACCTCACCCCCATAGTGAAACATGGTGATGGCAGTGTCCTGCTTTGGGGTTGCTGTTCACAAGCAGGAACTGGGGCTGTAGCCAAGTTAGAGGGGATTATGAACAGTTCCAAACACCAATCCCTTGTGTCTACAATCCTTCTGGTGTCTGCCACATAGCTGTGGATGGTGAAGAGTTCCACCTTTCCACACAACAATGGCCCAAACCATACATCCAAATCAACCAATGGATTGCTTCTCCAGAACACATGCAATGTTCTGCACTGGCCAAGTCAGAGCCCACACCTACGTGCAACAGAATTTATGCAAGGTGACCTGAAGAGGGCAGTGCACGGGGGATGCCCTTGCAATCTGACATAGTTGGATGTGTTTTGCAAGGGAATGTGTGCAAACATTGGCAAGACAAGATGTGCCATGCTGATAGACATCTTCCCAAGAAGACTGCATGCTGTGATTAAATCAAAAGGTGCTTTAACAGAGTATTACTTTAAGGGTGTGCACACTCATGCAACCAGCCTGTTGTACCTATTTCATTTACCACGTTACCTGTAACTGATGTGTATGTTCTTCATTTGGATTGCACAGGTTATATGTCATATGAAATGATGGCAATGTTATGACCTGATTTTTGAGGTCTCATGTGATATATCACAAAATCCTGGCATGTTAACAGGTGTGTGTACACTTACTATATCCACTGTAAGCTGGGGAAGTTGTTTGAGTAACCAGCTTTGTTTTAACATACATGTACTACTGGTTATGGAGTCTGCATCTCAAATTAGGGCATTAATTAGTGACACCATTCCAGAAGTCAACCCAGTAATGTATCAGACAAACACAGGAGTTATGAGGAACAGACTAAACATATGAGACACCCATGTAGACATTCAGCAAAGCCCTGCACAGTTGGGAGGTATGTTTTGTAGGAGACGCCACAGTGCTATTCAGGTGAACAGCAATAATTTACATGGGTACAGTGTGTGCTAGGTGAAAGGCCATCACCTACTAATATCACTCATATATCCCAGAGGTGTACATTACTAGTAACGCTAATTAGGAAGGGCTGCACTGCATGATGCTGAGGGTCCATCCAGAGTGTGTATGTTATTGTCTGACTGTGTGTTGTGAATGCTCCCAGTCGGCTGATGTGAGGTCTGTGTAATGCCTTTGAGGCACCTCACATATGTGTGTGTGTGTGTGTGTGTGTGTGTGTGTGTGTGTGTGTGTGTGTGTGTGTGTGTGTGTGTACCAGAAAACCTTATAGTGCTGGTAGTAATTTACATATGTTGTTTTTCCCTCACAGGTGGACATAGTGGCTGCGGTCCTTCCCACTCTGATGATGATATCAGTGCCTCTGCAGACTCTGAACATGATTATACTTATATTGAGGCACAGATGGGGTTGTCAGGGGCTGAATCTGTGCCATCAGTTGGCATTCCACTATTGTCAAACCCATTCCCGCACACAGTCACAATGCCCACACATACCCCATCACCAGTGGCCACAGATAATGGACAGTTGGCAGGTGGTGGCATGGGACAGGCTACTGTGGTGACTGTGGCAAGTGAGGGTGCAGGCACTAGCCATAGCCAGAGTGCTGGTGAGGTCCCACACAGACAGATGTGCAGGGATGCTTGGAGGAAGATTGCAGTCCATCATTCCCCTGTTGCAAGTGTCACAGCTGCATTCAACAGATGCATGTTTCAGGCCATCATGGGGTCACAGGCGCATAATGAACGTAATACCAGACATATATGCAGGGTTGTGGATGAGCATGTCCCTGGTGTCCATGGTGATATTAAAGAATTCATTGCAGCCATCCGTGAGCCTACTGAGGTCATGGATAGATAGTGGGGGGAGACTTTGGCACTCCTCAACTGTGGAATATCTGTGCTTGAGCATTTGGTGGATGATGGCCAGCAGCCAAGTGGATGTAGGGCAGCACCATGATCAGCTGAGGGTCTATGTGGCCATGCGCCGTCACGTTCCCATACTGGCAGTACCACCAGCACTACTGAAGGGGGTTTGTTGTCCACCCTACAATGCAGCAGGCCATGGGCACATGATCCTGGCCAGTCTCAACAGGGACATGGATCCAGTAGGCAGCAGTCACCATCAGGGAGCACTACTGCATCTGGAATCGGCCCTGGAGGTGCCGGTGATACCCTTGGTAGGCCCAGTTCCTGTGTCTGTGGCCAGAAATGGTGAACTGTACAACCTGCCATGTACAGCCCACAGATGTCCAAAATAACCCTGTGTAGGGCACCCACATAGCGTGACCGTGTGCAAACAAATGCACCCACATCACCATCAGACAAGTCACCTCCACAGACCACACACTCACACACACACACACACACACACACACACAAACACACACCACCCCTGCACAACCCATTTAATGAACACCCCCAAAACACACACACATGATGTCAACTGTATGGCCCAGCCTAGGCTTCTGGCAAACCCACACAACACTGTGCATATGATGATACTTGTGCAACATCTATGCCATCCATAACATCAAAGCAGGGACATGCTAATATGGGTCTGATGCACAGGGTGACTTTAGTAGAGTGTAGCTATTTAGTGCTGTGTAAGGTGCTGTCATCTGGAATTTGTAATGTACCACACTATTATTGGTTATTGCGGGTAGCACAGGACTACTACTGTGATGAGTGTTACAAGGTATCTGTAAGGTGAATAATAACATGTGGCCTCATGGGGTATGGCAATGGTGGCTGTACTGGGTTTGTGAGGGTACTCATAATAGTGTCACATACAAGTCTACACACTCACAACCACTAATTTGTGAATATGCCTCATTATGGCATTCGTGTGTGTGTGTGTGTGTGTGTGTGTGTGTGTGTGTGCATTTCTGATGGATGTCATCGGCCATGCCTCCAGTGCATAGCCAGCATCCCTCACCAGATGGCCATATGGGATGTCCCCACTGGCAAACGCCTGGTGCAGTTGTGATGAATGCCAGATGTGGGAGTCGTAATAGCTTCCAGGGCTGCCAGCACACACATTCATGATAATGCCCTGGGCATCACACACAACCTGGCAGTTAATGGTGTGGAACCCCTTGTGGTTTAGGTAGACCCTAACCTGGTCACCGGTTGGTGCTTTGATGTGAATGTGCGTGCAGTCTATGGCACCCAGTGTCTCCTGGTATTCTGCTACATGGTGGAATAGATGCATATTGCTGGTCCTCTCCTCATGGATGCTGAGGAAGTAAATCCCCAGTTGGTCTTTGGAAAGTACATGTAGCTAGTATTCTTAAGGCTACACATACCTTGGTATCCACTGGAATAGGTTCCCCTCTATTGGTTCTGGGTCTGAGGCGAGGCCGGCACAGCTCAACAAGTTGCTGAAGTATGTCCCTGTCCACCCTGAATGCTCTATTATCTTCAGATCATGTAGCCCCTAGTAGGTTACCCTGGGTCTGAACACTCTTCTCCCCCTCCTCGGTATGAGTTGGTTGTCAGCATTATCCTCCTCACCACCCTCGGCCTCTTGCACATACTGATAGATCAAAGTGACAGCAGCCCCTAACATTTTTTGCTAGTTTTGTCAGTTAAAATTTCCCCTTATGTGTACACCTATGGTGCAGAGTTTGTGGGAAAAAACAGACTGGAAGGTGTTTGCATAGTTTATAGTGGTGTGCTGCAGATGCTGCCTGTGTGATTGGTTGACTCTGAGACATTCCACCTGCCAGCTATTTTACTTGTATTTGAGCGGCTGTATTTTGCTATTTGCTTTTTTTTTCCTTTTCCCCCTTCCCATGTATGCCCCTTATAAGCCCTGAGACATGGTGTGCAAACCTGATGCCAAAATGTAAACATTGCTGCTATTTTCATTTTTTTTTTGTTTTTAAGTCCCAGTGCACGTTGCACATACCCATTTAGCTAAGGTAAACAGATTTTAGCAGAAATGGCCATCCCTGCATGCTAACACACTCTTCATTTCATGGTGTAAGACATTAAAGCCTCAGACACCCCCCTTACTTAGCTGTGCTTAGCTAATCACAAAGCTGGGCAACAGAGCTCCAATGTGCTTACAGCAAGCATGACACACGCCCTTTTCATGTTAGCTGCTCCTTCTGCCTACACTCTCCTGTTCTAGCACCTACACGGTTAAGTGCAGTGTGTGGACTTAATTTCCCCTCATTTGTATACCCCACTGCCTTAGTCCATAGCTACTGCTCTGACACGGAGCCTTTCCCCTTGACAACTAGTGTCCCCTGGTAATGTTTTGATTCTGCATGCCAGTGACTATAATGGAAAAATGCAGATTTCCCCTAAAATTTAGTTTTTACATTTTTTTTTTTTAGACACGATCCCATTTGCACCACTACCCTATGCTTAAACGGCCGAGATCGGCCAAAAAAAAAACTTTGATTTTTTTATTAAGTTATACACTTTCCCATGCCAATGGCAATATATTTGGCCATTGGCATGCCTAAAGTTTATAATACATGCTTTTATTTCAGCTGTCTCACATTTCTGCAACTAGCACTGTTCCTGCATGGATGCCTGCCTGCTTCTTGAATTGCTAATTCACCTCATTTGCACGGTTTTCACCAGCAAATGAGGTAATTAGCATTCTGCATGGCTTTCTGTGCAGGAAAAGTGTTGACAGGCTCATGCACGTCAGAGCAGCTGATTCCTGAATCGCTTGGTGGCCATATTCCATGCAGGACCAGCTACACTGTTCCTGGACAGACAAAAAAGTTTAATGAATCCCGGGGTATGTTTTCTAATCAATTAATTAAGAATTTATTAAAAATTATGTTTCCTATTGCCTAAACAAATGAATGTTTGATATCTTTTGATACTCAGAAATGTTAAAATTTAAGAAGGGTGACCTATTATATTGTAATCAATTTCTCTCAGCTAATAAAATAAGTTCTGCAGACTATTTGATCAGCAGATATAGTTTGTAAAATTGCAATTGGCTGGACATCCAAACTTGTAAGGATTTTAAACATACTAAGCGTGTACCCTCATTAGTGGGATACAACAAGTAACTTAATCATCTTGGATTTTATGTCATCAATTATTATTAGCTTACCCAAGAACACTTCATTTTTGAGAATTTTATAAATAGCAGATATGTATGATTTTAGGAAAACTGATGCTTCTTTTTGGAATTATTCAAGTGAAGTTAATAAACAAGTATTCACAGAAAAAGATAAAAAAACTGTTTACTGTGAAGGAATCCACAACTTCCCTGTTCTGGCATGTATAGACATGGACATTTTTAAATATGTTTTCACCCCACATAGACTAGCAATAATGTACAAGAAAGGTGAAATTAAATACTGGAGATGTGGACAACCTAATGCTGACTGGATACATTTGGTTGTTAATTGCAAAATAATTTCCCCATTTTGGTTAGACTTTAAATATCTTTGTAAAGCTCTGTGGAATGACAACTGTAAAT
>NC_056735.1:919788989-919828989 GCF_019279795.1 Protopterus annectens
ATTGTGAATATGATTGTTGATACTGAACTGTTCATTCAAATGGATATCTGCTCAGGTGTCAGCAATCCTAACCTACAATTGTGTTTCTACAAAAACACCCAAAACGCAATTCCAATGTTGACCTGTAGGGTGTGCTGAATATGAACTGCTGGAATCAAATGGGTATCTGCTCAAGTGTCAGTAAACCTAGGCTATAACTGTGCTTTGACAAAAACACCCAAGATTTCAGAGGCAGATGCATTACCACTGTTGAACTGAAGAACATGTCTCCCAGGCTGCAACCAGCCGCATAATCAGTGACAGAGCAGGCACCCATTCACTCTGTGCACAAGTCAATCACTGGAAAAAACAGCTAGACATACAAGTACACCAAAACATGCATCATGGGCACCACTCAAAATATCTTAGACTTGTATGAAAACATCCACCTAAAAGACGTTTAACAGATATACCAACCAAACTGTTATTTGGATTGTGGAGTACAGTTCAAAAACTGTGTGCTGAAACAAAGGCTCAATGCTACAAAAATGATACCCATTTTTAAATTTTAGTTACAGTTGTAAGCACAGCTACCATGTTATGATTCCTCTTACCTTAACTGATGCATAATGTGTATTGTTGAATTCTAATAAATGTACATGTTATTGTGAAAAATGCAGGTCTGTAAACAGGGGAAGATGCATTTCACTTCATAAAATAGGTAAAATAGTTAACATACCTCTCTCTTTCCACTGATCCTCAGGTTTGTGCATCTGTTCAATGTACATGACTCTGTTCTGGCTGTGAGCCTCCTCGCCTAAAACATATTCCTCAAGTAAAACTGACATGCATTTCTCTCCACAGTTTATAAGCATTTATTTCTGAAGAACACAATATTTGATTCTGATCTAAGGTTATTGGCTAAGCTTAAAATGGCCCTTCAGGCAGTTAGCCTAGTGCTCACCTATGAACCTATAATCACAATACACAGGTTTCATTTTTACATTCAGATGTTAACATCTTTAAACAGATGAGAGGACATGAGATTCAAACCAGAAAACACAATCTACATCCAAACTCTAACATTGAGAGCTTTCTGCCAAGACATCTTAACTGAAAAAAAGCATGTTTTGCATTCAGTGAAAAGACTTTATGTTATGACATTATCTGAATGTGGGATGGTCAACTAATAAGGATCTTGGCTTAGGATTGCAAAGTAAAACCGTGCTACTCATGTAGCTAAACTGTTTGAAAATTGCATTCATGTTAGCACTGTGTTCAGAAACACTAACAGTAATGGAGAGCATCCATTCATCAGACAGTGTGATAGTATCATGTAGCATACAGCTTCTGTGAATAGAACCATACCTTTTGCTGGACATAATCGACACACTAAGGTATATGTGAGGGCTATAATATTCTTTTAAAAAGTGCACATCACTAGAAAAATACATACATCTTCCCTTTTCTGCATTTCAGCTGTTACTTTGGCCCTCCTAGACCCTCAAAATTGAGGATATTGTTCTACAATTGACTAATATGTCATGAGAATACAGACCTTCATAGCACCTTTACAAAGAAAACAACATCAACCAAGGAATTGCTCAGACATATAACAAGATTTAGAGAGCATTACCACACCTTACAATCTGAGCAAACAGTCAGCACAAACTCTTCCTAAACAAACATATACTGCTCTACAAACCCTGTTGTTAGAAAACTGATGTTATCAGAGTGTTATGGATTATGACTATATTCATGGGAATTCAGAGATTAACTCAGTGAGTCGTAACCATGACCGCCATAAACATTAATATCAAGTATTGCAATATGGTTCTTCCAACAAATGCTATGGCTGAATTTATTGAAGGTAACAGATATAGATATATGCTTCCCAATGTGGATTGGAACCCACAGCATGCCAAAATGTACACATGCTGACCAGTTGCTTTATAGGCAAAGCTAACATTCAGCGAGAGTTTCATTGTTGAAAATGAGTACTGCAGGTGTATAATAGAAATCTTGTGGAGAATGGATGAATATGGAAAATGCAAACAATTATTGGACTTTTTTGTAAAGAAATAATAGCTATCAACATATAACTGAAAACATATGTGCAAGTAGTCCAACAGGCATTCATTACATTTTAGCTTAAGGGTGTGTGTGTAATTTCCTAGGCAAAATTATGTAAATATATAAGTGTTTGTATTCCAACTTATAACGGTGCAGTAGGTGATTCTGTGGAACTATAATGGAAAACTATAAAGTGTGCAGTCATCTGTGGCCTAGACACTATAGGTGTTTTTGATGCACAAGGACAGTGGCTATGTAAAATTATGTAGTTAGATGTTGTAAAAACATATGTAAATCTACAAAGGGCATGATTATAGATTTTATACATGTTATTAGATAAAGTAATGGGGAATCAAACCCACAGTTAATAAGGCAGTATTTATCAAGTTAACTTAATTATCGCCATGAGCTAATCATCACAGCAGCTGCTAAATGGCTATATACCTTTTACAGTGGCGGCTGGTGACTTCAAATTAAAGGGGGGGCTGCAGGAGACAGCTGAATGGGGGGGGTCAATGAGAAGGGGTGTGACCAACTAGAATGGGTGGAGCTATGCACAAAACCACAACAACTGGAACTTTAATTAAATACGCTGCCCTGGGTGCCAAACCATCATTATGAGAGTCCAATCAAGACAAAATGAAGTGTAGAAGAAAAAAATATTTCAATGCATTGGCTACATGACAACTTTCTTAATATCTAGATGGAAACACAAAAGTTGTGAGGCATGAAAAAATAAATTGCTTTTTAAATACATTACTGGAATGCCAGTCAAAATCAAGTGTAAAAAAAAACAAGCAGCACTCAGCTCAAACCACTTCTCCTTGCACTGCAGTTCTAATTATAATTTATATTCAGCTTTATAAAATTACCAAGTAACATGCTGAAAGTAGCAATCTCTGTGATACCACCAACAAAAATGTTTTTTATCCAAAAAAGACCTGCTGTCTGACAACAACTATCTACTTGTTTCATGGCGAACACATGATCAAAGTAAAAAATGAACAGCGAACAAGAAACAAGCTCAAGATAAATTGCTTAAAGGATTACTGCACAAGTTATGGACCACACATGATAGATTGGCATTGTTTAGTTTACGGGTAAAGCCTGCAAAGATAACTGAAAGTCTCCAACAAATGTAATGAGCTTCTGAAAATACTGTAATCCTGTCCTTTATTACAAATACTGTCATATGCATTTCAATACCTAAGGCTTATACGTTATCTAGTTATGTAAATATTCTCTGCATGGCAACAATGAAAAGGCTTTCAATGTTGGTAATTATTTAACAGTATGCTTATTAAAGCTTACTTGCATCTTACAATCTCTGACAAGCTTACCTGATGGTCATTAAAATATTGCTACTTTAATATAGAGCAACAGGGCACTGCAACAGCATGCATTTTCTGAATAATAAGAAGCATAAATCAACAGCATAAAAATATGAAAGAAAACCAGAACATTCTGCAAAATCAAGGACAGATGAAAAGCCACAGTCATACTTGTGGTGTACCTTGGATGGGGGAATACTCTACACACCTACACTGCATAACTGCTCCTTGCCTTGCTTGGACACATCCAGAGCCACTATAATGGGGAGTGGGGTGCAACAAGTAGGTCACAGTTTGAAATGTCGCTGGCTGACGGTGATGGCTCTGACACTCATACCTCTCAACCTCAGAGCAAGAAATCTGGACAAAGTCATATATAGAAGTGGGACACAGGCCCAAAATTAAAGACAATTTTTAAATATTGCTCTTATAAACTTAAAAAGATAATAGAATAGTAGTAGGTCTTGCATTAGTAAGAATATTTGAAGGGAATGAAATCTGAAACTCAAATGTCTGCCATTATTTTCTAACTTCAAGTCTTTAATGACTTGCTACTAATTTGCCAAAAAAACACAATTTTATAAAAAGCAGACCAAATATGTTATGCAAAAATATAAAATTGCCATACAGTACAGCTAGGAACATGTCAAAGAAGGGACACCTTTTTAAAATTAGTACTGTTAACTTGAGCAGCTGACAAAATAAAAGCATCTACATGCATTTCTGAACTAAAAGTAATCTATAACTCTGATCATTACAGTTATTTATAATTGTTAACCCTCCATGTTTTCTTCCAAAATTGCCATTTTGCAGAGGGATTATTAGGGGGAGAGCAACATTTTGAGCCAAAATTGGAGACAGTTGAGAGGTTTGGATATTCCTAATTCTATAAAGCGATTTATTTGCACGTACCTCTCAACCTCTTAATGCAGGAAATCTGGATAAGGCCAAATATATTGGGGGAATATACAAACAGTACTAAAAAGACAGCTGAAAGAATAACAGGTCTTGTTTTAGCATGCATTTTTCTGAAGGTTATGATGTCTGAAACTCAATGTCTGCCATTATTTAGTGACTTCATTCCTAAATGATTTGGCAGAAAACCACACATTTTATGAGGAATAAACCAAAAATAAGAAGCAAAAATCTACTCATTCTGCAAAATTCTGGACAGTTGAGAGGTATAGTTCAGCCGAGGCTGTCTGAGTTTGGTGCCCTTCCCCCCTCACAAAATCATGGTCGAATGGAGCGTCCCCCCTGCAGCCATTGCAATGGCCCATTCCTTGGTTATTTCACCCCATTTGCCATAAACACTGTAATGTGCATATTGCTTTACTTCTGTGATGATATGGATTTTATTTGAAAGTTTTATTTTATATTTTACAGCATAACCCCTAATAGATATCTGCTAAACAAAGCAATGCAGTCTCACAATGAAAATAGACATAGCATTAACACTTCTCTGTCCTTGAAACTCACATTCATTGAAACAGCATTGAAACCCACATTCAAAGAAAATACATTTTGCCAGTGGCAGATAAAGATTAATTTTGGGCTGTTTTCAAATCATAGACCCCTTAAACATGAAACATACACATGCTCTTTGATACATCTTCCTGACTGTATTAAATTATATTCCTTGTACAATACAGTACAGTTGTTCGAGGGCATTTTAAATTTATTGTTTTGAACATTTTTCCAATAAACAATGAAACAAAATGCATGCACCAATAATGACAAAACTGCCCAATTCAGAACATTTCCATCATAAAAGTCTACTCAGACTTCTACAGTCCACCAGTATCAGTAAATATGCATGATCTCTAAAGAAGTAAAAGACATCTAAATAATTCCACATTAAAGAAACCTGTTAACCAATGAAGAGGTTACTGCTAGGAAACAACTTTATATGTCATTGTTTCATCAACAAATAAAGTGCCTGTTGCCCTTGAGGAATAAATTGCCTATGTTGCATTAAAAATGATAATGCTAATAATATCACAATAAGGAATGGATGGCAAATTGATAACAGGTTCATAGTTACTAGGTATCTTCGTCAAAGAGGACTGCAGCATCCATCCCCTTTACAACAGAGTACAGTATCAGCAATGGATGTACATACTGTGGGAGTAGAACCCACAGCCTTCTGCATCAAAAGCAAGTACACTACCTGCTGTGCTATTTACAATGTAAGCAAACTTTGCATAAGCAGCACTAAACTTTTGTTCCCCTGCAGCTCTCAGATCCTTGTAAAATCTATTCGACACTCAGCTGTATCTCTGAACTTTGCAGCACAAGAAATCTGGAAAAAGCCAAAATTTATTTGGGGGGGGGGACAAAAGCCCAAAAACCAGGGACACATTTTAAACATTGCTTGTATAATGTTGGAAAGTTGCTAGAATAAAATGCTGTGTTACAACCATACATTTCACTGCCAAGTATTGAAAGGACCCTCTGCAAAACAGCCAGAGCAACATACCATTATGCCAAATCATCTATTTTTATGAAAGAAAGGAAGACTGACCCTTAAATGGCTACCATTTAGTGAATTCAGTTCTCACCATAGCTGTCAACATCTTAGCACAAAACACCTGAACAAAGCCAATAATGGGGGAATACAGCCCCCAAACATATTCAGTGAGTTCAGTTATCACCATAGCTCTCAACCTTGGCACAAAAAACTTCCATAAAAATAACTTTATTGAACAATATTTTAATGTATTAATCACAGCATGAACATCCATATAACCATTTACTAGGGCAGTATAACCGGACTCACCCTAACCAAATAAGCAGCAACCTCACCTCTGCTCGCTTACTTTTACTTATCAAGCAGCGTCCAATCACTCACTTTCTTTCCCCAACTCATTGAATTAAACATCCAACCCCCTTTTACTAGGCCAGTGTAACCTTGTTCACCCTAACCAAATAAGCAGTGTCTTCACCTCTGCTCACTTACTTCTACTTATCAAGCTGCATCCCACCACCCACTTTTATTCCCCAAATCATTAAATTAAACATGCAATACCAGATGGGGAACAGAAGAAGGACAAGCCTGCCACTCTTCTCCTCCAACCAGCCTCACACAGTCTTTCCCCATCATTTACTCAAAAACCTTCACCAAACCCTCAAAAAAACAAACCTAAGTGTACAGTAAAGAGGTCCAAACTACATACTGGATATATGTCATTGACATCCCAATGCCATCATATAAATACCTAAAACAGCCAATTGTCTAACTAGCCTAAAATTAACAAAATGATAAGCCCTCTCCAAAGCCAAAATAACCATGATCCTACCTATGACCACACAATACACATACCTGGTATAACCTCTTCAAAATAAACAGATCCTCAATTATCCTAACTACCAATTGTAGCTTGGAATTATTCCCAGATTGTTACTTGCCAAATGTAGCTCTAGGACTCTAATGAGCCCAATGCCACCTGAAACAATGCAAGCCATTCACCGTACCCAATTATCTAATATAAGATAAAAAAGCACTTGATGACCAACAACCCACCCTCTTAATTACTTCAATTGATCTGCCTTCCATCGCTATATCTGATACCCTTCTAATGTGCAAAGAATGAGTGGAAAACCTCTATCCTGGAAAACTAACATAAAAAAGCTCTCTTCATCATATATACAAGCTAATTACACATCATCATCTTGCCCACTACCAATCAAAACAAAGTCCTGAGGACCCCCGACATGAGACCACAGCAACCTCTTAGCTGTAAACACCAGACCCAACATTCATTCCTGTCCTTTCTCAGTACTGTCTGCCTGACATTCTCCAACTGATCCATTTGAGATCTACACAACCAAATGTGCACAGAAACAAAAAAATGATGAAATATCCTGCCAAACTATCAACCCTAACAACTCTGACAACCTAAGAGCTCCATAATACATCTGTAAAGAAACATCACACATAAAGTATAGTCCAATGAATCTCCAATTGCCAGCACTAATCCCTGCAACAAAACCTTCAAAACCTGTCCTGTCAATGGCCATCTTCTGCTAGTCTTCACACTATAAACCCTACCCCAACCCTTCAACATATGAACCACAGTCCAAGATTTAGTAAAGTCACATAACCCTGCCATCTTTGCAACTATACTTATCTCAGCTAAGTCCACCTTCAATGACTGAACTACCTTACTTTGTTCCCAAGCATGAACCAGATATTTCAACCACAATCCTGCTGACTAATCTCCTTCCTCCTCAGGCAGCTGCAACATAAATTTATCAAACTCTTTCAATACCCTACCATACACTTTCCATTTAAAAGCTGCACTGAATTCCTATATCAAGCATCTCATTATTCCAGGCCTACCTGAGACACCTTATCTGGCAATACCATCAACTCATACCACTGCTAAATTTTCTGAATGAAAATTAACCCTTTTCTCCCACAGCTTCCCACACTAGACCTTCGATGCCAGCCAAATTGGAACTAATCCCCAAAAAAGCAACATCCCTTGTCTAATCATCCTTGCATTTTGCCGACTAGTGATCACAAACCATTCCTCCCAAAATATGCCTTCATCCCAATACTTCCAGCTGCATCTGTAAACAATTGCAAATCACCTTGAACAACCCAATCTGCCTGCCAAAAGTCATACCATTAAACTTATCTATAAAAAGATAACCACAGTGCTAAATCAGCACACACCAACTTATTTACCCTCACCCAAAGATGTTTGCTTCCCCACATTCAACAAAAAAATCATGAACCCACAAAAGAAATGACCCAGTTAAACTGCCCATCATGCAAAATTCATGAGCCCAAATAGCTCCATGACACCCTTAATCCACATCTTGTCCTTGGGCTTCACCCACTAAATCTTTTCTTTTCAATGTGTTACCTTCACATCTGGTAAACAAAACAAACTATGCCCTGCATCCACTAATAATCCCAGAAAAACAATGCCTTTCTTGGGCCTATTAACTTCTGCCTAGCTAACAGAACACCCTGTTCCTCACACAGCCCCCAAAATAAATGCATACCTTCCAATGCTCCTTCAAACCCTTCACCTACTCTTAAGAAATCATCCAAATAAAATACCACCTTCTGACTGCCCACCTGCTGCTATCAAATCTAATGGACAGCAGTGCTAAACCTCTCAAAGCAGCAAACTCCACCAGGCATTCCATTGGTATAGCCTTGCCAAAGTAAAACTTAACCCAACTGTCATGCCGAACTACAGCCAGTCTTCCTCCCAAACCAGTAATAAATGAAAAGTGAATTCAATATCTGCCTTCACCAACCATGGTCCGTAAAATCCCGAGTGACCTGCTCTGCATCATCCAGTGATGCATAACTGACTTTTGCATTATGTCCCAAAAAAAAAAATATTCACAGAACTCCCCTCGGGATAAGACAAATGGTGAATCAAATGAAATTCCCTGATGCCTTCTTAAGGACCAACCTCAATGGAGAAACCTTAAACCTGTTAAAGGGAGAAATATCAAATAGACCCAATAACATACCCACCCACCATTCCTACTCTACCAAGCCTTCCAAAATCTCTTTCTTCCCCTGCAAGGAACACAGATTCCTATAAATTGACCCCTCCTCTCCCACTCTTGACTTAATAGAAAATCCCTCAAAAAACCCATCTATTAATTCATCTGCAACTGCTGAATCAGGAAATTACATGAGCAGTTGAAGTAATACTTGTACGTTAATGGGAAAATGCATCCCCCAGTCTTCCATTAGACCCACGAAAAAACATCCCCCTTCTCCACCCCTGAAAATTTCCCTTACCCCCAACTATCTTGAAATTCCAGGAAACAACAAAGGTATCCAACCTGATTCAGGCTGCTGCAAACTCAAATTACCCAATGTGCCTTCCTGTCTGCCACCTGCACAGCTGAATGCATATCCACACAATTCAAACAGATGTGTGAAAACCTAAACACCACCCACGAGCAACACCCCACCTTAAAGGCCCACCATACCCTCATACCGACCCTCCCAACTTAGCCTTGGAGCTGCTAGCTGGGGATTTTCTAGAATAGCAATTAGCCAAATGTCAGGATGTCTCATATCCCAATGCAATGACTGATCTACTACCTTCCACTTGCAAAACCACAACCAGGCAGTCCACATCCACAGATGTTGTACCTCACAGATCGTGAGAAAATAAACCAAGAGTGGTAAGGACAAGGTCAAGGCAGTATCCTTCTCCAACCAAACCACCATGTAATAAATGAAGCCTGACACCCAGTTGTCCCATGTCCTTGGCCAAGGTCTACCTATCCTTCTCTGACCAATGCCACTAAAGCTGCCTAAAGTCTTTACTGTCTGCAGTTTCTGATTCCATAAGATGCTGAGCTCCATCCACATCAATTAATTAAGAATATCAACATACTCCCCCAGTCAGGTCTTTCCTTTAACTAAAAGTGGTATGTGAGGGGGAAAAATGACCTCCCTCCCTTTCCCCAGGTCCTGTTTAGCTAACCAATCACCCAACCGGATCCCAAAGTTTGACCCAATCTCATGCTGCTGTAACTCCACCACACCTGTGAATGACCCCAAACTCCCCATAATCAAACCTAAACACGTGCTTCACTCTGCCCCTGATGTACCTCATCCTCACCTGTCCCCACACTACTCTCAAACCACACTAATTGACATGCCTAAATGAGCAACTAACAATGTATGTGACCTCATTGTGCGCTGCTCCAGTGCCCAGAACATCCACTGCAGCATCATCCATCACCTGTCGAGTCCACTTCCTTCAGGCCATTGGCTGATACAAACTCTGTACTTCTGCCATCTGCCTTTTGGCACCTGACCTTATCTCTTCCATCTAAGCACATCCCATTCTTCTGCCAAGCCTCATCCCAAGAGAACACCCACACATTCGCAGCTCCCAAAACAACTCTTTCCCTGGGACACAATGCATATAAACCATCTTTGAAGTGAAAGAAAACATTAAAACTGTGTACACACACACACCTGTACACACACACACACACACACACACACACACACACACACACACACACACACACACACACACACACCATTATGATAGGTATGTCTACAGGCCACAACCCGACTGCAGTAACTCAACTCACAAAGCTCTAGCTGTACACCCCTTCCATACCTGTTGTTTATTATTTATTTTATGCACACACACACACACACACACACACACACACACATATATATATATATATATATATATATATATATATATATATATATATATATATATATATATATATATATATATATATATATATATATATATAGAGTTCCCCTTTACAATCCCGAAATACTGAAAGCTCGAATTTCGGTATCTCGGGACCGTAAAGGTGAAAATGTAAAATCTCGAAAGTGCATAAGTGCAAATTCGAATAGCTCAAATCCGCGCTTATGCAGTGTAGCACCGGGACGGGAAGTGTTTGGCCGGGATGCTTTATGGAAGTGAAGTTAAGTTTGTGTATGTGAGTTTTATTGTAAGTTGTGCATGTGAGTTAGGGTAGGGAGGTTGCGTTTGTGTATGTGTGATGTGTGTGTGCGAGGGAATGTGGAATGTCTGCGTGTGAGTGATGAATTTCTTAAGTGTTATGTGATTTCGGAGTTGGTATATATAAGTATGGGGGGGGTCACCCCACACATGGGGGATGCATGGGGGCTTGCACTCCTGCCTAGATGTAGTGTAGGATTGTGTAGTTTGTGTGTTGTGGGTTGACTGGTGTGCATGTTGTGTGGTGCATGGTTTGTGAATGTTCAGGATTTCAGTATTTCAGGTTTGTGTGTTTAAGGATTGTGGGCTGTTCGACTATAGTTTTGAGATGCTGAAATTCGAGCTTTCAGTATCTTGAGATTATAAAGGGGAAATATATATATATATATATATATATATATATATATGTGTGTGTGTGTGTGTGTGTGTGTGTGTGTGTGTGTGTATAATTCACTGGGGTGTCCTGCAGCTCACCACGTCTACTTGCTAAAATAATGGATTCAAGTTAGCATACCTTCCCTAAAGGAACCAAAGTCCCAAACCTCAAATGCACATCATTATTTAATGACATCAAGCCACACTGATTACCATGCGAACAAATATACAGCCCTTACTCGCCAAGTCAGCAAGGATGGCAAAGCTAGCTCATAGCTCTGAACTTATTATCAGCAAAAAAAAATAAATAAAAATAAAGCTAGACAAGGCCAAAATAATGGGGGTGGAAGGCTCCCAGAATAGGGATAAATTTACATAATGCTCTTATGAATTTAGAAAATTACTAACATAAACAGTCTTGGACCTGCAGTGGTGGTGCTGCGATAGCGTTGTCACCTCACAGTAAGATGCTGTCTGGTTCGATTCTCAGCTAGAGCGTCTTCTGCGTGGAGACATGCGTGAATGGTCGTACCTTCCTTGAAGGTTGTGCGTCAGGCCTGGCAAGCTGGTACGTAAAAATCAACTGCCAATTATTAGTGGACTGGAGTTCTGCTGTGGCGACCCCTAACCGGGAAAAGCCGAAAGACACAAACAAACAAACTAATATAAACAGTCTTGAGTATCATGCATTATGTAAAGGATATAAAGTCTAAAACTCAAAAGCATGCCATTATTCCTTTGAATTCATTCCTCACTGATTTGCCACAAAATCTTGACATTTTATGAAAATCTAAACAGCTGAAAGATATGGCAGAACATCCACACACCAGGATTAATCCTCTTCCCTCCCCCATAACACTTAATGCCACACCGAGCATGAGTGGCGAGCAACCGCTACTCATGGATGCCTTGCTGAGCACCAAACAGTATACCAGTAACTTGCTGTGTGGCTGGAAGCAACCCAACCATTGAAAGCCACAGGGTACTATACCACCACCTAGGGTGAAAAGCACCCAAAATGACCAAAACCCTGCAAAAATAACCATGAGAAAGTAATCGCGGCTCACTACCACCAACAGACAAACCAGGAGGGAAGCCATAGCCGTCAACCTCTTAGTTCAAGAATCCTGGACAAAGCCTGTTATATTGAGAGACAAAAGCCCAATAATAGGGACAGATATAAATACTGTACATAAACTTCGAAAGTGGTTAGAATAACAGAAATTGTGTTGTATGCTTCCCCCACTAAATTCCAATGTATGTCATTGTTTAGTGACTGTGACTCTTAAGTTTGTTGGCAGAAAACCACAGGATTTATGAGGAGCAGATGAAATATATGAGGCAAAATCGGGACAGTCTGTAAAATCTGGACAGGTGAAAATTACGTGTACCCACTATCTCCTCCAAGGAGGGGCTCCTTGAGCCATTACTCTCATTACACATGTGCAAGCCACGGCCATTTCTTGCGGCCATCTTCTCAGATTCAAACATTCTGGTGCAACCTAGTTGCCCCTTCAACACTGAAACAAACTTTTTCATTGAGCCAGCCACCACTAATGCAGCCAATGAACTCCTCACAGAATGACTGCATCTTTCTTTCTTTCTTTCTTTCTTTCTTCCTTTTTAATCTCAGCAACAGATGCAGATAAAGGCATGCAGCCGATTGACACTAACTTCTTATGATTTTTAACTCTAAATGTTTTAGTTATGCAGGTAAGACTGATTAATAAGGCTATCGACAGTCTCTTGCACACACAACAGCACACTTGCTTTAAACACCCAGAGATAGTTAGAGTCTACTATAAACCAAAGAGCAATCTCAGCATGAAGACTTCCCGCACAATCCACACCTGCTCCACCTCTGTCAAGTCTGCCCTTTTGCATAGCTATACATAACCAGAATCAAGATAAAGTAATACTCCATCAATGCTTTGTAGTTATCTAATAGCTCTAGTTTTTCATAATGATGTAAGACGTTAAGTGCTGTTCTCAGTACTGCTTCGTTCTTGATAGAGATATAAGCAAGACTTACTCAAAACCATTATACCACCAACCCACAGAACCCCAAAATGAGACAGTACAGCCAAAAAAAACAAAAAAAAAACTCACCTAGTATCAGCATGCCTCACTATTCCCAAAGCCTTACTTGTTCTCCAAAATACCTACAGGTTGTCTGGGATGTAAAACCTGCCTATCAAGTTTATGCCAAAATCTGACTCCTTACCCAATTTCATTCACAAAAAAACAATTAATCCCCTCCTTACACTTAGCTCATTTTCTCACAACCCTCCTACTTTCCAAATTTAATGATTCCATCCTCATCACACTAGCTTACTTTCTTCTACTACCATCTTCCATTATTATTCTTACCTGCCCACACCCGAAGATGTCCCTGGATAAATTGTTTTGATCCCACACCTCATTATCCAATGGGTTGATATGATTAGAAAAACTCAAAGCTGGACCTACCCATATACCTAGGTCTTTAAATGAATCTACAGTTTCAATCCCTGTGTGCTGTATTAAATGCTCACTTTTCAATTTATGTCTTCCAAATCTCTTATGCTTAGTTTTTGATGTATTTATCAGCATATTATTCTCCTGTGCCCAAATGGGCAAGTTAGCCAAAATTCTTTTGTACACATGCCCTATCTGTCATGCATGTAATCTGTTTGCCCAATATCAGGTCATCTGCATACAGACTGCAGAACACCTCAGATGACAGATACAGTCTAAACAAGTAATGGCCTAGGACAAAGCCCTGTGGGCCACCATATTTGATACTTGTCATGTCCTACTTGTAAGCCACACAGCTATCCATCTTATAAAAATAAAATAAATACATAGTTGTTTTAATTTATCGATCAGTGTTTTGTATATGACCCTGTCAAATGCTGAAATTAAATCTAAATAAATTATATCACAGCACAGTTTTTCATTCATAGCTGTTATTATATTGTTATAGAACATCATGTTACCGGTAGTAATATAGCTATGTTAAAAATATGAATGCTGGTGTAGGGTTTCAAGTCTCAGTCTTTCCAATTCTGACAATAACTTATCCAATATTACCTTCTCCATTAGTTTTCCACAACATGAAAGTGCATTTAACAGTCTATATGACTCTGGATTTGCCCTACTCCCTTTCCCTTAGACAGGTTTAATAAGGTCATGTATCCAATCTTGAGGAATCTCACCATATTTATATGACCTAGTAAATAATGGATATAATGGTACTGCAAGTTCTTGCTGAAGTATTCTCAGGTCATTATTACTTATTTCGTCTCCTCACATTGCTTTGTTTGGTTCCAGTTTGCATAGTTATTTTTCAATGTAAACTGTTTTGGTTACCTGCATATCACTAGAGCAACATATCAAATCCTTTGTGCAGCCAAACTGTTTTGCATAATATTTTGTAAATATATTTGTAATATTGTGTCTGAGAATAAATTTAAGAATCTACACACAGTTTATCAGTTTCTATGCCTTTACACCTTCCACATTGTATGTATAAAATAGTTTCCTATTTTGCTCAATATCTATATATAAATTTTCCTCAAATTTTTCTTAATCGTTTCACAATATGCTTAATATATTTGTCCATATTGTTTATTTCATTCTTCAAAGTTGTAGTTCGACCTCTTTTCCATTATTTATTTTTTCTCTCACCTTAATCAGGTATCTTGATCTTATGGACATATATTCCCTAAAATTGAATGGCTAGCTTCTGATATTAACTTTTTTTTTTATTTATTTTTTGCACTCAAACAATTTCACTTGCAAAACTATTTATATTCCTTCCGCAGTTTTTCTATTAAATACATCATTTCAATTAGATTTTCATAGTGACTGTTTTGCTTTCATATAATCTGCAATTAATCTTTTGTGGAGAGGTTTAGATTTCAGTTTGACAGAATTATCTAGCAACAAATTAACTTTAATAATCCCATTATCACTGCACATCAGTGGTGGTAAAACTTGACGTGAAGTAACAGTAATTTCTTTAGGAACACAAACAATGTCTATTATGTTACTTTCCCTTGTAGCTTTTTTTTACAGTCTGAAGCAATTGCTGTTCACGAACATATGATGTGAATAATTTCCTTAATAATACTGTTGAATCAATATTATTTCAGTCTGTTTCTGGTAAATTTAATTCACCAGCCAAAATTATTTTTTCTTCCTGTGTGTTCATGCAAGAAACGTATGAATTCCTCTAGGTCAGTGATTTTCAACCTGTGTGTGTTGCAAGAGGTCAACAGTTGTGCCACAAAATTTCAAAAAAAAAATTAATTAAAGACTTCTTTAAAGAACTATTATGGAAAAAAAGACTGCAATGCAAATTTGATACCATTTTATATGATCTATATATCATTATTTTAATAATATATATATAATGCATGTGAAATATAAAGCAATAAATGTATAATTTAATGCATTTATAACCAGTTTACATATTTCAACTTGTTAAAAATTTGTATACTAAAAATTATTTCATATAATCAATTTATATGTACATTTGCTTCAATAATATACACGTTATATTTGTATTGTGTGTGCACCATGCTGTGTAATTATTCCAGTGAACATGTCTTATTGACGAGCACATCGAGTGTCTCTATTTATCCCCCACTACGCCATGGCTGAATTTGATGATGCACACACACTTATAAGTACAGGCACCTGATACACTTTACTACTATGTAATTGCAAGACGTGCATAATTTTCTTCAGAACATGTCCTAAGAAGTGACGTGAGTTTTTTGAAACATAGTAGCATTATCAGTGTCCAGATTTATTAAATATCCAAAGTTTGACTTTGGTGGCCTATACACTCTAACAATTGGGTTGTCTTTATTGTCACAGTTACACAATCTCTAGTGTTGGTGTTATCACTGAGCATGTAATGATCACAGATTTCATAACTATTTTTAATCCGCATCCTAACACCTCTACCTGATTTTTTTGATAGAATGCCTGTTACAGTAAAAATGTCTATATCCTGAAAGAAATGGTTTCCAGTCATTGTTCTTTAAACATGTTGCACAAACAATATCAACATCAGTCTTCTGGGAACATAGACACATTTTCCAGTGATAAAACATTAGTAATGCTCTTAACAGTAACAAAAACATCACAGAAGCATCAAATGCTGTTATCTGTGAAATGTTAAATTTTCAGCCCGACAAAAAATCCTGCTTTCTGCTTGTCAAATAATGCAAAAATATCTGCTACAAAAATTATTGTCCCCTGATTTTGACAAATGTACTCCATCCTCTCTGAATACATGTGGCCAACATTAGGCTTGGTTTCCTCTACACATTACCATTCTTTTAAAATGGATAATTTTATTTGTGTACTTATTTACCCAAAAATCTTTTAATTCACAGTGACCTGACTCTCCTTTCTATATGTGATTTGTGAAAAATATGTCTTGACAACAGTACAAGCTAAAGGGCTTTAAGTTCCCTACTGACAGTCAGAGTCCTTGTGGATGAGATTATTTGTACCAATGTCAAAGGAAAAAACTTCAAAGACCAATACACGTAAGGTTCAGTTAAGGCACATTTAATTACTTGCTGCAAGGAGACAAAAATATGCAAATACAAGGATTTGTCTAACTACTAACAGGAAACATGCTATTCTTATACCGTTTTACAAGACATGGCCTTCTATGGCTGACGTAATCAAACACAACTTTCAGTATTGTTCTACAGCAGATGTTACTCAGATTTTCTGCTGATATGACTAGATTTGTGAGAAACTTTTTGAGAAAAACAACCTGGCCTTGGTGGGCACTAATCCGTTTACAGTCTTCTATTGTACAGTGTTACATTTCAAGGTACTTTTCTAACTCAGATACAAGCAAATGCTGATTGCAGTTCATATTTTCAAGCAGGCTTTGTCCTAATTATCTATAGCATCTACAGCTGTGTTTTTTCTCACAGCACAAGCGGAACTCCTTGTCTAAGTTTCATACAAGTAGTATTGTTCTATTCATTATTTTCCGAATGCAAGCAGAAATCATCTGCTTCTCAGTAAATTTCCAAGGCACAAGCAAAGATTTCAGCTAACAATACAAGGTCAGAAAGCATCTGCAGTTTGTACAGATTTATGCAGTATGAAATAAAATAAATGTGTTAACCCTTTTCAAGCTCTAAATGCACTAAGCATATTACTAATACACACATTAATACATATTTTTCTGACAGTTCCCCCCTATTAATACTTTTATTCTACTTTCAAAATAAGCATAAACAGTTTGTTTTCTTCTCCTAACCTCTTTCCACTCAGGATATGCAGTTAAGAGAGTCATTCAGTTTAAACTTATGAAAGCATTTTCAATCTTTTAACAGTTCTTCAAACTCAGTACTTTGATATAAGGTTTCAGAAACTGACATGTCTATAAAGTCTTTTATCAGTCTTTTGATGCAGGGGATGCCACAACAAACACATACTCCCAGTAGGAGTCTTCCTACACAAATGGCAATCAGGATGTTCATTAGGATGGTATCCCACCCCCCAAACCATTCCTGGAAAAAGTCTGTCAGTGGGTTTGGGCCTGGTTTGGTCATGGCCGACACTTGCTGAATTACCTCAAGATGGTTGTCTATCTCGTGTTTATGGTCAGGAATATACGAACAGCATTCTTCTTGCATTAAAGCGCAAGAACCACCTCTTGCCGCTAGGGTGAAGTCGAGAGCCATGCGGTTTTGAAGTACTACAGTTCTCATAGCATTCAGTTCATCAGTCACCAATTCGAGAGCGGAGAAAGTTGCGTTGCTCATTACTTCAAGAAGTTTCAACAGTTTTCTCAGCTCCCAGATCCATTTCACTGCTCCATATGCCAGTAATATGCCTGCCCACGATATAACGCTATCACTCAAGTCCATATGTGACAGTCCTTTGCCTATGGAATGATGATCTTTCCAACGTGCATCGATTTGTCCCACTGAATTTACAGGTTTCTTGATGACCTCTCGGACATTTCGAATTTTTCCTCGAGGCAAAACTGCAGTGTGTCGTATGGCCGGAACCAGGTAACCCAAAAAACAACTGCCGGACCAATTCTCAGGTAACCATTTGTATGCCTTTCTGCCACACACAAAATAACAGTCCTCTACTTCTGTAGTAACCTTGCTATGAATATACACTCGCCCTGCATGAAACATTTTTCTATCAATTATAGACAGTTGTTTATAAAGAACAGAATTATGTTTTACTTCATCAAGTGTTTTGTGCATCAATCCAAGAAATTAATCATAGTTTGTATTACAATAAAGATCTGCATTGTTACCTTTAGTGTAACATTTATAAGGAACAGTCACATTGCAATTGCTCCAACCCACCTGAACAGTATCATTTTTATAAAAACACACCGTTCCCTTTTGTGGAACAGACAAGTGCAATGCTATTTTATCTTGTGATGTAATGGTTGAGGTATCATAAATCAAGTTCTCCCAGGTCTCATTGACCCCTAGGGGGACCGTAGTCATTAATAACCCCCCGTATGCTGTCGGCAAAGCTGTGCAAATCCAGCAATTCGAAACATTGAAAGTCTCAGCATACACATATTTAATTGCCTGGTAAGTGTTAAAGTTTGGATGCCAGTCTATGAGTAACGCTTCATGGTTATTCAGTTCAGTCTGTGTTGCTGGAAAAGGAAAGGCCACAACAAAAAGATTATTGTCACTAGTACAGTTAACAGGATGATTATGCAATACTTCTGAGGAAAGGGTTGTTCTGCATTCCTGTTTCTTCCGGACTCTATCATTTTTACTCTTGGCATGTGACAAGAGTTTTGTCCAGTTCAAAGTTTTTGACTAATTTACAGTGCGTCAGCTGGATCCAGGAGGCACGCTCCGCAATTTTGACTGCAGTGGGTGTCGACAGAAGCACTTGATATGGACCTTCCCACTTTGGTGACGCCCAGTTCTTTTTCTTTACTGTCTTCACCCAAATCCAGGTACCAGGGGACACTGCCACTTCTGATGGTCTGGTTCGTTATTTATCTGAAACAGAATTTGACTGCAACAAATGTTTAGAATTTAACAGGTTTTGCATATACTCAGCTAATGTACTGTCAGCTTCCTGGTCTGCGGGCATGAGAGATTTCCACTGAGGTATATAATAAGCCCTTCTAAATAATTTTTCAAAAGGACTCAATCCTTTTGCATTCAGAACAGTTCTCATGCTCAACAGTGCCAGGGGCAGACAGTACACCCAATTTCTCTGTGTTTCTACTATTAACTTCCTTAGCTTACTTTTTAAAATCCCATTATGCCTCTCTACTAGCCCTGCAGATTGTGGGTGATACGCACAATGATTTTTTAAAGAAATACCAACATGTTTACTTAACTGTTGTATGGTCTGGTTTACAAAGTGTGTGCCATTGTCACTGTAGATCCTTTCCGGAATGCCGAATCTAGGGATGATTTCTTTAACAAGAACTTTGGCCACAGTTGCCTCGTCTGGATTTTTAGTCAGAAAGGCTTCCACTCATCTGGAAAACATATCTACAATGACAAGACAATACTTCTTATTTTCACATTTATTCAACTCTATAAAATTCATACAGATAGTATGAAACAGATACGGTGGTGTAGGGAAACTCCCTTGCTTGGGCTTTAACGCCCCTTGTGTATGATGTTTATTACAAAAATGGCACATCGAGCAGAAATTTTTAGAGTAGTTTGAGAATCTATATGTCATGAACACTTGGTTCACCAGCTGTACCATCCCCCCTGTTGAGACATGGCACTGCCCATGGCTCAACAAAGCTGCATATCTAAACAAATTAGACGGCAATATCGGTTTCCCTTCTTTAGAGATGCACAGCCCCTTTTCGAGAATTGCTCCTCATTTTACCCATCTTTGTTTTTCAACTTGCATAGTAAGTGTCTGCATTGTCTTTAACATTTCTAAGTCTAAAATCTCGGAGGGTTGTAATTCCTCATTCAAAAGAAATACTTCTGAAGCTGCCTGCTTTGCAGCTGTATCAGCTCTCGCATTACCTTTTGAAATCCTGTCCTTTTGCTTGGTATGTGCTGTGCATTTACAAATAGCTACTTTCTGAGGTAATTGAATAGATTCTAAAAGATCTAAAATAAACTGTGCATGATTGATTGGTTTGCCAGTAGATGTTATCATTCCTTGATTTTTCCACTGTTGCACAAAAACATGTACAGTAGAAAAAGCATACTGGCTGTCAGTAAAAATCTTCACACATTTACCCTTTGCTAAGGTACATGCCCATGTCAAGGCAATCAATTCTGCTGCCTGTGCAGATAAATTGTGTGGTAAAGATTTCACTTCTATAATGTCAGTATCAGAAACTACTGCATATCCCACTAGGTTCTGTCCTGCAGGACCCCTTTTGCATGAGTCATCCACGTAGTATGTCACCCCGGCATCATCCAAGGGAACATCCGTAAGGTCTTTTCTAGGCAGCATCTTTTGCTCAATCACCTGCAGGCAGCTGCGTGGTGTGCCATCTGCAGGGGTTGGGAGCAAGGTAGAAGGGTTCAAAGTTGTACATCGTTCAATTGTCATATGAGGTTGGCTCAACAATATAGTCATACAGGAAAGATGCCTAGCAGGAGAAAGATATGCTACCTACTCTTGCAGTAAAATAATCGTAACTGCATGAGGCACTCTCAATGTGAGAGGGTGGAACAAAACTACTGAGGCCGAAGCCTGTACTGCCATTGCAGCTGCAACTACTGCTTGTGCACAGTGAGGTAAAGACCATGCCACTGGGTCCAGTTGTGATGAATAATAAGCAATAGGGCATTGCTTGTCTCCATGCTGCTGTGTTAACACTGATGTCATATAACTTTGCTTACAATCTACAGTTTGGAAAAAACGTTTATGATAGTTTGGTAATCCCAAAACTAATGAGGACGCTATTAACTGTTTCAGTTTGCAGAAAGCAAATTCTGCTTCTGGTGTCCATTGTAACAAATCCTGTGCTGCCATAGGCTTTTTATAAATCAGGTTAGTCAATGGTGCAGAGTCCAAGGCATAGTTTGAAATCCACTCCGACAAAAATTAGTCGTACCCAGGAAGGACATAATTTCCTTCTTGGTAGTGGGTTTTGGTGCTTGCAAAATCGCTACTTTTCTGTCCTCATCTAATGTCCTACCCTCCTTGGATATCACATATCCTAGGTATTTAACTTGTTTTTTCCAAAGCTGTAGTTCATTTTTGTTTACTTTATGTCCTTCAGTGGCTAAAAATTGTAATAGCGCTATGGTATCTTCTTTACAATCTTGCTGGGTGGGGGCCGCCAGCAGGATATCATCAACATAAAGCAAAATCTGGCTACCTCTTGGTGGGGTAAATCCCACCAAGTTGCTTGCCATTTCTTGTGAGAATATTGTTGGACTTTCACAATATCCCTGTGGTAGTCACGTATATGTATACCTTTTCCCCTGAAATGTGAATGCAAACCAATACTGGCTGTCAGGGTGTATCGGTATCGAGAAGAACACATTGCTGATATCTACCACAGAAAAATATTTCTGTTGAGGTTTTAAATCATTCAACAGGGTGTGTGGATCTGGCACCGTAAGTGCCCTTGGTATTACTGCATCATTTACAGCTTGTAAATCCTGGACCATATGCCACTCTCCATTCGCTTTCTTAACAGGAAATAAGGGTGTGTTACATGGTGAATCAGGAGATTCTACCAGCACCCCTTCCTTAAGTAAAGCTGCTATAATAGGTTTGAGTCCTACCTCTGCATCTTTTCTTAAGGGATACTGTCTTTTTTTGTGGTCTAAATGCTGACTTTGGCGTTATAGTAACTGGTCCCGCTGTACGAATAAGTCCTACATCTGATTTTCCTGTTGACCAGAGAGTGTCTGGTATATTCTGTAAGGCATTCTCTTCCTCTTTAATAGGAGTGCTAATCAGCTGTCCTTGTTAGACTGCAAGTGTACAGCTGGGTGGGTCTGAGTTATCCAATTCAACTTCTGCATTTGTATTCCCTGTTCTGACAGTTCTAACTCTGTCTGTTTCTCCCATCTCATGACTTTTTCTCCCAAGTCTACCCATTTCACATTCTTGTCCTTAGTTAAGCTAACATGTGGTAATCGATTAGATTTATAAAGTGCAAAGAACTCCTGGGGCAATGAACAGCTGTCTACACTGTTCCCTTCTGTGTCCCAGTACAGATTACGTAATATCAATCTGTTTGCATGATTTCTAAACAATTCTTGCTCATATTCCTTATCAGGTCCTGGTGTGTTACAATAATACAGAGTACAGTGCAACAAATGTTGTTTATCAATGTCAAGGGAGGGGAACTTGCTGATGGCTACATTCATCAACTCTTCGATCACTGCCCCTGGACCAGTCGTAACCAAGTCCTGGCTGTACCATTAAAACATTTTACCCTCTGTTTGCACTGCAAAGGTATCAATTTGTCACTGTGCTTCCATATCCTGCATAGTCGGAACTGCTGCTATACCAAATAGCTGCATAAGGCCTCTGCCCAAGAGGTTTACTGGGCATTTTGCAGAAACAACAATTTTGCTTTTCTGGGTCAATCCTGAGACAGGATCAGTTATTGCAATATTATGGGAGAGGAGCTCCTGATACAGCTGTCCATTAGCTGCTTTCAGTAGTATGTAATCAGGTGACTCTGAGTTCTCTGGCAGTTTGGAGGGATGTATCAGGGTCCGTGATGCCCCTGAGTCTCACAAGAATCTGACTTCCCTCCCTTCTACCAGGAGTGTAACTTCTGGTTTTGTGTCTGCTAAATAGAGCTCTAAGCTCAATAAAGCCAAATCCAGTATTTCATTTTCTTCACTATCCGTGACTTACTGCACTTCCTCTATTTCTTCTGTCACGTTCTCTACTCCCTCTATCACATTCTCATTTGTCTCTTCTCTGCTATCCCCTTCTAGTGATTCCTGACTATCATATAGTCAGTCCTCACCCTCCTTGTCTTCCGTGGTTGCTTTCTTGTTTTTCTTGCAGTCCCTTGCCAAGTGTCCCTTTTTACCACATTTAAAACATTCACCCCTTTTCTTTCACCCTTCAAAGTCCTCTGATCGCTGATCAGATTGTTTGTTTCCATGGGCATTTCTCTTGCTCTTTTTCCTGGACTGTACTACATAAACTTCGGCTCCATCTTCTACAAAAAATACTTGGGCTTTCTTTTTTTTTTTTGCTATTAAAATGCCTTTCGGCATGCCTAGCATAGTCAAGTAATGACTGTAACCTGTTTGTACAATGATCTACCATGTGCTTTGCAATAAAGCTGCTTATGGGTGCAATACTGCCTTTCAAAAATGCATTCTTTAACTGCTGCTCATATGGGGAATCGTGTGTCTGATCTTCAGGAACCTGCATTCCACAGTGGTTATTAAAACATTCTAACAGTATGGCATTATATCTGTCAAAAGTCTCGCCTTCTTGTTGGATGCATTGATTAATGCAAGTCCAGTCTGCCCTAGGCTTCCATTTCTCAGAGATTCGGTCTGTAACACCTTTCACTCTGTTGTCTAATTCTGTGCTGCTATGTGGGAGGGGCCTGAGCGCAGCGTCACGGGGATTCCAGTCGCCACTAATCATGTGCCAATCTGGTCCCACAATTTGTCTGACTACTTTTTCTACTTCTTCTCCATTTAAATTATAACTTAGCCTCATTCCTTGCAAATCTTCTAAGAACTTTCTAAAATTAACTTTTGGATGGGGAATTCCCTCGGTGGCTTTCCAGATGTCTTCCGGAGTCCGGCGTCTATACACTAGAATAGTTGGGTCCTGACCTTCTTGTCCTGCCTGAGGATTAGGCACTTCTATAAGTGGGCATATTTCTTCTTCACTCATAGATCGTGAATTCCTACCCAGTTGATATAACTCAATGTCCCCTTTTGAGTTACCTGCCTGTGTTCGAGACCTGGTCTTGACAGGATCTCTAATAAACAGTTTCGCTTTTGTAGTGTCTTTATTTACAGTGACAGCAGGATATCGCAGGGGTGGACTAACTTGTTCACTTGCTTCATATTCTGGTAAGGGAGGCGGAGGGGCCGATGCTATTACTAAGTTATTATCCTCTTTATCTAAAAACATTGCTTTTGAATTATTACTCTTTTGTTCCCTTCGGTTTACTTCCTCAATCCACCTGTGTGCCTGAGAAATTCCTAATTGACGTTGCTTCTTTACTCAACCTTTAGAATCGGTTTTAAGCTGTTTGACAAGTTTGACAAGCAAGGGTTTTTCTAATTTACCATCAAATTCATACTTATTAACCCATTTTGAGTAGTATTTAATATTATCAGCATGCTGTGACTGCATGTATTTTGCGTCTTCGGTTAACGGCGGATTTTGGGGTCTTTTTGTGCAATTATTACCCATTTTGTCCTACCCTTTTAATCATTACGTAACTCCTTATTTTTAACGTGGTACCATGGATTTTGTTATAGTCTCTTCAGAATGACTGCCTACCTGCTCTGTTTCCTTGATCTATGACAAGACAGTAATCTTTTTGTCCCTGACTTGTATAAACAAAGTTTTAACAAAATAAATACAAATCTAGTCCCTGATCTAAAACAGAAAAAAAAAGTAGATTCACCTTACCTGAGCCTTTGTGATTGATCACCTGGTTCGAGTAAACCCGTCCTTCAGTCGCAGATCAGAAAGTGGCTGGCCTCTTTTGTACGACAATTCAGTCAGAGGGCTTTTCAACTAAGAAGAACTGATGTGGTTTATTCCCCGTATGGTTTCAAGCCACCTGGCCTGTCTGATCTGAGGCGAAGTGAGGGTTTCCGGTCCGAAGGACCAATCTGTCAAAGGAAAAAACTTCAAAAACCAATACACGTAAGGCTCAGTTAAGGCACATTTAATTACTTGCTGCAAGGAGACAAAAACATGCAAAGACAAGGATTTGTCTAACTACTAACAGGAAACATGCTATTCTTATACTGTTTTACAAGACGTGGCCTTCTATGGCTGATGTAATCAAACACAACTTTCAGTATTGTTCTACAGCAGATGTTACTCAGATTTTCTGCTGACATGACTAGATTTGTGAGAAACTTTTTGAGAAAAACAACCTGGCCTTGGTGGGCACTAATTCGTTTACAGTCTTCTATTGTACAGTGTTATATTTCAAGGTACTTTTCTAACTCAGATACAAGCAAATGCTGATTGCAGTTCATATTTTCAAGCAGGCTTTGTCCTAATTATCTATAGCTTCTACAGCTGTGTATTTTCTCACAGCACAAGCGGAACGCCTTGTCTAAGTTTCATACAAGTAGTATTGTTCTATTCATTATTTTCCTAACGCAAGCAGAAATCATCTGCTTCTCAGTAAACTTCCAAGGCACAAGCAAAGATTTCAGCTAACAATACAAGGTCAGAAAGCATCTGCAATTTGTACAGATTTATGCAATATGAAATAGAATAAATGTGTTAACCCTTTTCAAGCTCTAAATGCACTAAGCATATTACTAATACACACATTAATACATATTTTTCTGACAACCAACATGAGTAAAAACAGATCCATACTTCCTTACATTAGGTGTTGTAAGGCTTGTGTCACATCATCTATTTTTGCTCCTGGTGAGCACAACACAATTCATTATCTTTTCTGAAAATGCAAACATCGTTGTCTGTAATAATTGAATCTGCAATTACAAGAATATCTCTTCTGATCAGATCTGAAGAATCTTCATCTTCTAATTCAATAATATCTGCTCTATCAGTTGTTACAAAGGAATGATATTCATCACCATTAGTCTTATTAATCCCAGTGTTGTGTGTATTACATTTGCCAACATACAATTCACATCCAGCTAGTTTTGTACATCAACAGTTTCAGCTTCATTATCAACATCTATCTTCCTCCTCTTTTTTTTCTTACAGTAATATTTTTCACTCCATCCACATTCAATTTCGATTTCTTCCTTTTCACCTCCTCCTTGCCCCTTTTGTCTACCTTCGCTTTTGGAAACATGCTGCATTTTTCTGTACACTGTAGATTTTTCTGACAGAAAAATGTTAACATTCCCTGTAATGTGTGTGTCACTTAACAAAACACTTTTTAGTTTGTATTCTTTTAACTTTACAGACATTTATCAGTTTCTTTTTCTTCCTTGTTATTTGTTCTGAACTTCCTCCTTTCTTTCTTTTTTTATTTCCTTCTAAACACTCTGAATCCTCAGATTGCTGAATACCTGTATCCAGAATTCAAAAGATGTCAGGGGCAACCTCTTGTTTCATAGGGTTGATTGATCTTTACAAACAATAGACCCATCCTTTCTTAAATGTGTTCTATTTGTTCTTTGTTGAATATCGTTTGTCTCACCAGTCCAGTCATTAATATATGTAATAACAGTTCTCCAAGCCGGGCCAATTGCACAAGTTCAATCGTCATCAGAAAGTCTAGATTTACTACTAATAATGGTAAGCAAATTATCCAACTTCTGACAAGAGGAGCACGAAACATCAGTTGTTATCAGGTGTTACCTTTAAATATGCATTGCATTTATTACACTGTATAAGATATTTGTGATTTAGCAAATCATTAATGGCATATTTATTTAAGGAATCCATGTTCAGCTTCAAATGAATAAAAATTATGAAAGGAAAGAATAATCAAAATCAGATACCACAGAATTCAAGCTGGAATTTCTTTATGTTGCATGTGAATGCATGCAACAACTGCTGTTCACAATCACTTACAGTTGCACCTCTTTTTAACAGCAAAAATAAATAAATCACAAACCAAGACAAGATTGTTAAAATATGCTCTGGATTGCCTTTTCTGTAGTCTGTGTGACTTTATAGCTGACAAGGTCCCTTACGTTGCCTAGTGTTTGCCTGTCTAAACCCTATCCCTTTCTAACAACAAACTGTGAAAATTAAAGGTAAAACAGCAAAATATAAATCAAAGTAAATCTTTTTGTCTGAAACTATTGCTTCCTTTTTATAAATAGTGAAAAACAGTAGTAAGAAATAAAATAAAATAAAAAAAAAATCTCTTACCAAGCAACTCCACAGTAAATCACAAACCAATACAGGATTGTTTAGATAAGCTCTGGATGGTTGACATATGCTTTTCACAGAATGAGATGCATAAATGTGCTTCAGCATTAATATTATCATGTGTTTAGTGTATTTTTCAGATAGCCAACTGTCCTAGGGGTGAGTACTTCTCCCCCCAGAAAAATGACATCATAATTGTTGCTCAACATCAACATGGAAGGAGACTCCTAGGCCACTTGGATGGCACTGTTTGGAGAAATGAAAGCTGGACAGACCTCACCAACCCAATCAATGCAGTTGCAAGCCAAAACCAATCTCATGAAGCCTGTAGACAACTCTGCTCAGACATGATCCTTTATGCAGCCAACAGAGTGACATGTTATGATAGATTGAGGGATGACCACCACTGACCTCCCCATGACATCACAGTATTTCTAGTCTCACTGTATACAGAAAGAAGGGAGTAATCCATCCCTGGTGGTGGGGTTAAAGCTGAAGTTCTAGGATGGACATGTATGTCTTTCTTTCCATTACAGGTCTAATTTTTGAAATAATCTCTGCATATTGCCTTAGCATGATTATTCATGTATTGCTGTTTTCTGATTAACAGCAGAAGAGTTGAGACAAGCACCACCCCAGCATAAAAGATACCAACATTCTACCCCCAACTTTGCCATATACAGACTGGACAGACCAAAAATAAAGGAGGTGGGATAGCTCTCCTTTATCCCTCTATACTCAACATAACTCTATACTCTCACAGTATACCCAATTTCCATAATGCAGAAATATTAATAGTCACCTTAAACCTTAATAACTCTAAAAGAAATCTGTATTGTCATACTCTACATCCCACCTGAAAACATTTTACCACTCCTGGAAGATATACTGTCCTGGATTACTGAAAATATCAAAATGAAACAGTTATCCTTGGTGACATGAATATAAATTGACAAACCATAACTGCAACCCCCCCCCCCCACACACACACACACACACAAGTATTAACCTGTATGGCTTCAAACAAGTCATCAATGACCCTACAAAATTCAACAAAGATTTTACTAGCCAATCCACCTTAGACTAGATATTCATATCTCACCCTACCAATTTCTCCTCCTCAGGTTCACTCTCTGTCTCACTAAGCAACCATCTTCCAGCTTTTGCCATCCAAGCCATCACCTACCTTCCTAAAAAGCACTCCAAAATAACATTTAGAAATACTACTAGACTTAACAAGAAACACTGAACAATTTGCTATTGAGTATTAACTGGACACCCTAAAAAAGCCCTACCCCTCAATGATACCATACAATACTTCAATACCACCTTCCTGAAAATAATTGATACTCTCACCCCTGTAAGAAAAAGAAGAGTAAAGAAAGCAAAAATCCTATGGTTAACCACTAGCTGCATCGACCTCATGAAACAAAGAGACACAGTGTGGAATAAATGGAAACATCACAGAACCCACCAAAATCTCCAAGCCTTTAAAACACTGCACAATAGAGTTATCAAACTAGTGGACAAATGTAAGGAAACCAACTACTCAAACCTCCAGCTGCAAAACAAACACAACCCTAGATAATTCAGGCACTCTATAACTACTGGGTCTATATTATAACATCGAAGTTCTCTAACATCGAATGTTATAATATTGAACCCGTAATGTCGAACGCTGAAAACAGCGAAGGTGCAGGAAATCAAATTCTTTCCCAGGGAAAGAATTTGGTGGGCCGTTGCTGTGGCTTCGCTGTTTTCAGTGTTCAATATGTTGGAGTGTTACGGGCCAGGTTCAGGTAAGTGCGTGATTGTGTGTAGGTTAGGGTTAGGGGGTGGGTTAGGTGAGTTAGGGTTAGGGAGTGGGTCAGGTAAGTGTGCGGTTGTGTGGACATTGGTGTTAGGGCACGGGTTCAGGTAAGTGTGCGATTGTGTGTAGGTTAGGGTTAGGGGTGGGTTAGGTGAGTTAGGGTTAGGGCACGGGTCAGGTAAGTGTGCGATTGTGTGTAGGTTAGGGTTAGGGACGGGTTAAGTGAGTTAGGGTTAGGGCACGGGTGAGGTGAGTGTGCGATAGTGACGGACTTTAGGGTTAGGGTTGGGTTAAGGTAAGTGGATAGCTAGTACTTTATGTGAAGTTTAGTTTAGGTGTAGGATTTTAACTGTATGTGTGTGGATGGCTGTGTTTTGTGTGTGTTTGTGCTGTGTGCATGTTTCTCGGAATAGTGAATTTTTTCCCGGGAAAAAATTCGCTATTCTGACTGTTCGATTTTTTCACACTTCGGAATTTATGGTTCAATATAACATTTGATGTTAGAGAACTTCGATGTTATGATATAGACCCATAACTACCATCCTCAGCCCAGGAACAAACAAGGACCACTCTTCTTCACCCAATGCCCCCCCCCCATTACAAATCGCACAGGAATTTAACAAACACTTCATAAAATCCTTATCAGACCTACTCACCTCCACAACTAACTCAGGACACCTCCACCTAAACTTACAGACTAACCAGAATAACTCACCACTACCCATAACAGGCCGAGCCAATAACTACAGCAATAACCAACAAAACAAGCCCAACACTACCTTCACCTTTCAACCCATACCCACCTCTACAATAAAAAACCTACTGCTCAAACTAAAAGCCAGTTCTACATCCTCTTACAACCTCCCACCTCAATACCTGAAACTCGCGACTGACTCAGTTTCATATCTGGTCAGTATCCTGATAAAAAGATCACTATCAGAAGGCACAGTCCCTACAATTTGGAAAATGTTACACATAACACCAATTCATAAAGGAAGACACTCCATAAAAATATCCAATTTCCACCCAATATCAGTCCTATCCCCTTTATCCAAAATCACGTAAAGGTGGATTCACCAGCAATTAATGAAAGTTCTACTCCAAAACAACCTGCTCACTCAAACTCAGCATGGCTTCAGGCCAGATCATAGCACATCCACTGCACTATCATCCTTCACAAACACAATTAAATAGGGCAGGAGCAAAGGATGCTTAGTATCTGCTCTATTCCTGGACCTATCAAATGCCTTCAACATAGTTTCACAAACTTTACTGTGAGACATACTATCCGGACTAGGATGTCCCAGTACCACACTTCAGTGGTTCCAAAGCTACCCATATGATCATAAGCAGGCAGTCAAATGGTCTAACCAACTCCACCTTCCTACAATATCCTATAGGAGTTCTTCAAGGTTCCATCTTAGAACCCCTACTGTTTAACATATTTACTACTAATCTACACACCTCCTCTTCCCCAGGAACATTAATTCAGTAGGCAGATGATGCAGAGTCTGTACCTCTCATACTCTCACAGAACTACTAATCAAAACCCAGCAATCATTCACAGCAACTGAATCCTGGCTTGCAAACTCCCAAATCTTTCGAAATCCCCAAAAAAACAAAATTATAGTCTTTCACTCCAGAAATAACACCCTCAGCCCATACCAATTTAATATTATTTAATAATGTACAAGAAACTCAACTCCTAGGTGTTATTATCAATAGTAAGTTCAACTCTGACCTTCATATCTGACAAAACATCAAGAAGACACATAAAAAAAACTTGGACTCCTCTACAGAAACAGACAGTTCCTTACCACTTCAACCAAGACTACCCTACTTAAAACCTTCTTGCTCCCCTCCCTATTCTATGGCTGTTGTATACTAACCAATCTGCAAAACTCCACCAAGATTAGACTGGAACAATGCTACAACAAAGTAGCTAAGTTTGCACCAAACTCCAGCTATTGTACACATCACTGTATACCACTAAAATAACTAAATTGTCTCAAACTAACAAACCAGCTTACATATACACACCTAACTACTATTCATAACCTATTCTATAAACCCACTTCCTGTCCTGCCCTAGTTAACCTAGTTCAACATTACAAACCAAACAGACTACTCAGATCTATAGACAAAAACCTTCTCAAAACCTATAAACCTTCCAGAAACCAAGGAAAAACACTATACTCATACTCTGTAGCCAAGTTATGGAACACCCTCCCACCTAACATTAGGCTAACCCCTATAATACCTCTGTTTAAACCTCCCTAAAAGGACACCTAAACTAATCATGGTTATGCACATGCCTTACTCCAGGCTAATCCACTTCTTTCCCTCCTTACTAACCTCTTCCTCCTAAACTAATCTACCAACTATCACAGTAAAGGTATGGATACTATGCACCTTTCTGTATCTAACATTTTAGTCATTTTGTCAGAGGTCTAATATTCTGACTAACACTCTCCAATCTGTGTCAGGATAATTAAGCACACTCTAAACAAATACTATTTTACCCTAAGAAGCTCATTTCAATTTGTGTATGACTGCAAACTGTAAATATTCTACTATTCTGTAGATATTAGATGTTATTCTGTAGATTGTAAATACTCAGTGTATTCTTATATAAGTAATCAATTGTATAGTATGTGTAACCAAGTTATAAATATAGAGCTTTTCTGCCAGGGCATCTGCTGAAAACAGGTTGTAGCCCAGACAGACTATCCTCGTAAACAAATTTCAAATAAAAATAAAAAGCACACACATTGACATAAGATGAGGATGATGAAAATAAGTCTAATGATATGCATTGATACAACTGAAGTACAGAAAGAGCAGTACAAACATTTGTAATGCTTTTTGCATTAATATTTACAGGTTCATCTACTTCAGGAATAAACCAGGGATCAGCAGATTAGTGTTACTAAACTGTTACTTTGAACACAACCTTGTTAGTGCCTCATCTTCATTTCAGGCACTGCTGTTTACTGTTATATTGGTGTTTCCCTACCATTGTACACTACAAGTATATCCATTGGAGGTGCAAGACTTGGATTTTCAAGTGCAGACAGATCAGGTATGTTACATCAAAATTGTCATAGGTTTCAGCATTGCGTAGCATATGTGACACCTCACATTTATGTCAATATTTGTCAATACAGTCCCATCTGGAGTACAGTTGCAATGTCCATCATGTGAATATATACAGCGCATGTTACTGTGGTCTAGTCTTGCTGTCAGTATTTATTTTGCTAAATACATGACTGTTCTGTCTTTCTATTTACTTTCCCACTGCAGGAACACAGTACAACCCACAACCTCTCTACAGCAGGAATCTGTCAGTGTTATGCTATTAACTATTAACTAAGTTTCATACATGTCCTTATTGTTAATCCTGTAGTTGACCTCCAGGAATACTGTGTTCTTATTAACATTCCTAGGCCAGTCTGCATCAACATCCTCAAGTATACATATGAGTGGAATGTGTATGTCGTATATTCTATATGTCTTATCTGTGTTCACCCGGTTAATAGTGTAAATGATGTGATCAATAATACTGTTTTTTTCCCTACACTAAATGAAGTTCATTTCTCTTCAACACCACCATCTTCCTTTTTCCCTACACTAACTGTAGTTCATTTCTCTTCAACGCCACCATCTTCCCAACAGTTGTTGCCAGGTATGTGTTTACTTTTATTTATCACATATGTCATGTATATTAGACATGTAAACAGATTATATACTTCATCTATGTAGATTCCTTGAAACATAAATACAGTAGACCCCAAGTAAAGTCATTATTATTTGTAACATTGAATTGAAATATATATTTCATATGTCTTTGATATCCATCATGTGATGTGGGTACACAGTTCTGATCTGTGTCTTTGTATCTTGCAGCCGATCAACTATCTGATTCATCCAACAGCCCATTCAGCGATCATGATGGTGTTCAAGATGTGGCTCAGCATGGTAGTATTGCTCCTGGCACAAAGGACCTTATATTGTTTGGAGAACCTGTCCATAAGGTTGACAGTGATGTTGCAGCAGATGTAGCCTCAGATATGGAGGTCCACTTGTCTAGCCATTCATTGAATACTGCCACCATGGATGCTGAACAGGGAGAGGCCATTGACACAACAGTTGAGAGAACTGCTGCTAGCAGTTCTCCACAACAACCAGGAACAGGGCATTACTGTAGATGTAGGTGAGCAGATATTGTGAGCGACCACGAGCATAGCCAAATGTCAGGGGGTGCCCACCTCCTGCTACAGGCAAATGGAAAGTCACAGCAACTGCATCGTGCAGACATTCATGCACTTAACAGTGCCACAGATTGTGTTGCACAGCAGTTATGTGTTATGCATGATGGACAAAAGCTCAGATATGGTGAGAGTATAGTTGCACTGAATGCTCAGAATGACAGTCTTCTAGTTGTGGCATGGCTGGCGAAAACCCTGGCCCCTTCAGTACTGCAGCAATGTAGTATTTCTAGCAGTATTCTGCATTCCCTGATTGTGTTCAGCAGATTGCATCCTTGGAGAGGCAGACCACCTGTCCACAGAACCACCACTGGCCATTGAGAATCACTGTCTGTGGTCTAACCTGTGCAAATTTCAACTGCTGGCCCATCTGCTGTGGTCCCATCAGTTACATGACCTTCAAATCTCAATCATGCTCCTTCATGTCAACATGGTGTTGTAACCCCATCCATCTCATTTGTGGAACAACCAGGGAAAGATGTGTCTGTACATGGTTGAGGCAGAGCATACTGTGGTGTGAGATGTCAGCAAGACTGCCCTAGACTGTGTTAGAGTGTGTCCAACAATCTAGTTCACATAATTGCCTCGTATTATTAAAATCACACTGTACTGTGATGTGTTTTCTGAAATTAAGAACTCTGCATTATGTCCTGCATGATTTCTCTTTTTTCATGTTATGTCAACTGTACAGACTTTCACAGAATGTCCAGATTTTTGCCACATGTTTTTTGTCTGTTTTTCATAAAATGGTGGCTTTCTGGTAAATTAGTGGCAAATCATTAAAGACTGAAGTCAAACAATAATAACAGGCATTTGAGTTTTGGACTTCATACCCTTCAGAAAATTATTCCTAATGCAAAACCTGTTATTCTATCAACTTTCTAAGTTTGTAAGAGCAATATTTAAAAATCGTCCCTATTTTGGGCATTTGTCCAACTTTTACCTATGGCTTTGTCCAGATTTCTTGCTCTAAAAGGTAGAGAGATATGTTTTAGAGATATGCATGTGTAGCACTGATGTGTGTCCTTTATTGTTTTCCTAATAGTGATACAACAACATTCTGAGTTTGTATGCATACCTGAGTCAGTTGTGCACTGAGTTGATGATCCCTAATCTGACACATTTGCATATGTTCAGTTTGGAATATGTTATGATTACGGTGTTATATCTGATGCTCAGTGTGGACAACTAGTAGGTACATGTCATTAGACGCAATCTGTGTTACTGCGGTGGGGCAACACCTGAACATAAATGTTCACTCTGTGTACTTATGTACATGTGGCTTGTCATGACTGAAAACTTTGGGTCAGAAGCTGCCATGTCGCCTGGTCCTGCACTTGTGGTCTCACTCTACGTTGTCTACACCTGTGACTTTTGTCCCCTATGTCATTCCACAGCTCCTCTGAAACCTCTGGGGCATCTTATTTAGACATTTGAGGTTCTTGGGTTAGCTCACCCACACCTGCAGCTGAATGACCACCATGTGCTCTTGTTAGCATGTTGTGCAGCAAGGCACACATCATTATTATCTGTGCTACCCTCTCAGGTATGTATTGCAGGGCATCCCCCAAAGTGTTCAGACATCTAAACTTAGCTTTCAATACATCAAACACATGATCTATGGTGTTTCTGGTTATTTTGTCTGCTCAATTCCTCAATCCACTTTCCCTCCAAATGGCAGCATCATGGACACTTCCAGGGTGTATTGCCATGATGATTGTTATGCTGGCATCTGCTGCACACACAACCTGGCAGTTGATGGATGACCATCCTTTTCTGTCTATGTATTGGTCTGCTTCAGGATGTGCTGGTATCTTGATAAGTACATGTGCAATTTATTGTACCAAGTACATGTGGGAAGTTGGCAATGTTATAGAACTGGTGCTTTACAGTTCTCTGCTTCATGGACCTGGATGGAAAGTTTATGTAGTCATCTACATTACTGTACATCACTTCCAGGAATGTTGCCAGTATACAACTTTAGCTGTCTCTGACACTCACTCAGCATCCCCCATGTGTCTTTGAATGCACCAGATGCAAGTACACCCAGGCTGAGACATACTTTGGTTTCAAGGAGAATGAGATTTCCTTGCAGTGCCTGCATACATGTGTGGGGCAGATATGTTGCAGACAGCCTGCATTTGTTGTCTGTCAAGATGATACCTGATGCTTATTTGGTGCTCTGACAACTGTTTTAGTTGCAGCCTTGCTCTGACTCTAGCTGGATGCATTCTAGGGTTCACAGCCATGACTTATTTTATGGCTTGTAACACTGCAGCCTGTTACAGTATATTAACAACGGGTTGCAATTTTATATATTGTTTGATGTTTTGCTACAGATTTTGCCGTAAACCATAGTATTCATTTGAATTCAATGGGGTCCGTAAAATATGGGCCAAGGGTTTTAGAAACAGAGTCGGCATGGCTTTTTGTCACAACTGAGTTGCACTGTGTGTGCATGATGTGTATTAGAATCAGACTGGCATTCAAAATATCTCTATCAGTCTGCTTCCAATGTGTCTTCTAGAATTGTGTCTGCACCAGGTGTGCTGAAGTCTTCCTTCAATGTGCTGCCCTGTCCCTAAACAGTTTCCATGAACTTTATGGAATCTGGCCCTAAGTATACAGCCATTTAATAAATATCACATATAGTGCTATCATGTGCATGGCAAGCCTCCCTGCATACATGACATCTGTGCTTAGTGTAGGTGATCATGAATCCGTCCCTTTATTTATTGCTTGGGTTATTTACCAACAGTTAATCATATTCAGACAAATCCAGTGTTGTTACTAGTAGTACATAATGTGGAAAAAAAACTTGAGTAACTTTAAGATGTAGAGATGATAAGAGGAAGCACCACATGGAACATATTGTTGTGATAAAGAAATAGAATGAGCATACTCAATAGGTTAACACATTTTCTTGGGTATTACCTCTGGAGATTATATGAAAACCATGTTTTAAAGCCCTATGCTAGTGGTCTGTAAATAACAATGTAAATTTGTACAAGAAAAATCCATGAAGACCACAAAGGCAAACTATTTCTTACCTGTCTCTCTTTCATATATTTGCTGTACAGAATTAATTCATAAATTGAGCAGGGCTGGTGGAAGTGATAGCAGTACTCCTCCATCTTATTATAACTTTTACTGTTGCAGATACTGTTGTGAGTACTGAAACAGAGAGAGACCCACAAACTGAATCTTTACACAATATACACTTGAGGGTTACTGTCCTTGTTTATTTTATAGGTGATAGGTTTGTGGAGCATCAAATGTGCAAAAGTTAAGAAAATGCAGTTACTATTGGAGGTTCATAAAATTTGTGTCCCTCCTGAAAGATAGCAGTTGTCCATGATCTTCTTTTTATAAAAAAGAGGATACAACAACCTAGTCTTCCTACTTTTGTCCAAAAAGTTTATTGATTATTCAGAAGCTGCTGAGGGGATGTTAGTAGCTCCTGAGTGTGGGGGTGGGACCTTCAAGTTTGCCCAGATGATGGTTGGACGACCAGCTCTCGTCTTACAGGGAATGAATGGGTATTATATTTTAAGACTGTTTATTGCTACACCCCCGCCCACTGTAATTAATACCAAGGCATTAAGCATGCTGATGAGTTATATGGAAGTATATAAAATGTTTTAACATTACCTGGATGGAAGCCAATAAGTAATGTTAGCACTTATAGTTTTCATGGGATTATAGATAATATAGCTTTAACAGCACACAGCATATTATTAAAGCAACTAAAATATATAAATGTACCCCAATCCCATGGCATAGAGGGATAAAGTCCTAAATGCGCATACATGACCAATGTTCATTTAGCAGGCATAAGAGCTGCATGAATTAGGGTAAGAGGGTGGGTCTGAGAGATATATAGCTCATCCATCTTGGAGAGAGGGATGAAGGTAATTTTTCTCCCCATTGGGTAGCACCCAGTGGGAGCTCTGGATGATGCAGCCCAGGGATTCTAGGCCAGAGTGATGTGTTACTGCTACATGGCTGCATAGGACAAAAATCAGAGGGCAGTCATATAGGAAAGCATCCATGCTTCACTTTCAAGGTTAGGTAGAACTAATACCCCTCCAAAGCTGCTGTGGGGATGTTAGAAGCTCCTAGATGTGGGGGTGGGGGTGGGGTGGGACCTTCAAGTTTGCCTGACCAATGGCCTCATAATCAGCTCTTGCCTCATGGGGAAATGAATGGGTATTATACTCTAAGACTTTTTATTGCTACACCCCTGCCCACTGTAATGAACACTAGAGCATTAAGCATGCTGAAGTGTCATATAGAAGCATATAAAATGTTTTAACTTATAAGACTTTTTCTACTTCACTCCTCTGGATTGTAATTAATACCAGAGTATGTCACTAAGGCAATTTAGCAAATATTTTTTTCTGCAACACTGTTTTCTGCTTCATCGCTCCAAGCTATAATTAATAACAAGAAGACATGTCAAGAAAACAATTTATCTAATTTTTTTCTGCATTTTTATAAACTTAAAATGTATTGTGAATTATAGCCAGTGATATGTTTCATGTTTTTATTGCATAAATAAAATAGTATAGTAACGGATATTCATACTGTAGTCAGACTGTGGGTAAAGGCAAAAGTAACATATCTGTACATGCAACACCCCCATAATTACATATTCTCTCTTTTCTGAAGTTGATCCAGCTCACAGAAGGAGTTATATTTCTTAGAACATGGGAAAAAATACTCTCTCTCAGGTACTAATCAACCTCAGAGAGTCATTCTCCCTTGTACTTGAAGCAAGTATATAGTGGCATAATATGATGTAGTCAAGTTTGCACCTAATCAAACAAGACTCATAAATGTATGCAAAATCAGAAAATACAGCTGGAGAAGGAATGTAAAACATTTCCAGATTTTGTTGTATTTTCCACTATTTATAGCATTTTATTTTAGAGAAATTAGAAAGGGTAGTAGCTTGAATAGTGAGTACAAAACATCAGTCCAGCAAATGTAATACAGACTGGATTCACAGCCCTCCAGTTGTACAGCCAATATTTTATTTTGTAAAATGATTGAGTGTGCTCATTCCACACAGATGTGGGACTCTATCAGAACAATATTCACACAAAACCACCCTCAATTTAAAATTTTACATAACAATCACCTTATCACCCCAATTCAATCAAATCCAATTAAATTTCCACTTTAGTGGGCAATCATCCACCACATCATGTTAGAATCAAGTACTGTCTATTAAAATCACTAAAAATATCTACAACAAATCATATAATACATAAATCCATAGTTCACTGAAAATTAATCACAAACTGTTAGCAATCGTTATAAATATATGTTTAAAATTAATGAGAAAATTATGCATAAATGAAAGATAAAGTGAAATTGTAAAGAACAAAAACAGTTGTCTCATAACTTCATAGATTGCAGCTTTAAAACACATGAAATAAAATTGTTATTGTTTAAGTCTGTTAAATTTGTAGCATTTAACTTTACTTGCTAGACTAGTTCAGAATACTCAAGTTTGTCCTTGAGTTATCTGTAATTCTGGAATGTTTTATATTTATTAGTTTAGCATTTTCTTTTTATGTTGTAATATAGATACTTTTGCAAATAATGCTGAAAAAAGAAAGGCATTAATCTGTGACTGACTTTGAATAATCATACTGTGGCATATATCATGGCTCTTAATGTTTACTGAAGTTATGTTATATGTGTGCATACATATATATATATATATATATATATATATATATATATATATATATATATATATATATATATATATATATATGTGTGTATAAATATATACATATATATATAAATCTATATATATATATATATATATATATATATATATATATATATATATATATATATATATATATATATATATATATATATATATGTATATGGAATCTGGACACATGCTCGACTAGCATATGTTTGAATCACAAATTATTAAATTTAATTGAGGTCAAATGGTCTGGGGTCAAATCATCTGAGGTCAGACTGTCCAAATTGTCATTGGCAATAAATATGAATTTAATTATGAAAGTGCATCCAATTGCACTGGGGTCAAATTGTCTGGGTTCAAATCTTCTAGGTTGAAACTCTCCTGCTTCTATCCTTATATATTGTTGCATGTAAAAAATGAATCTTCTGATTATCACTAGTCAGCATACATTTCAAAAATAGAATTCAACATTATGTTTTGCTCCCAAAACCATAATACTGTATTTGGAAATAGTGGGGACTGCAGCCGCCCCCATTGCTTCTGCCAAGATCTGCTTATAACGTTTTCCTTCAAACTAAGAAAAAAATATGCAAGAAAATATAGGAAACACCAGACCACAGCAGATAGTGTCATATAAGACTCCAAAGTTTAATCCACAGTACAGAAATGGTAAGTGCTTTCGTAGCCAGAGCTACTTCATCATCGTGTATATACTGTTTGTTTGGGAACCCAGTCTGCTCATACCATGTTGCATTTTTATTCGCTAAAATATATATATATATAAATTGTTTTTTTGTAAAACCATATCTATGTATTGTACTATTAATGAAGTCTCTAAATGTGATAAGGCAGAACCAGCAGTCATAACTCCAAAAAAAAAAAAAAAAGATACTCCAGTACTATCAGGAGTAAAATAATCTTACAGACATTTTCATCATCAAGTG
>NC_056735.1:919833989-919838989 GCF_019279795.1 Protopterus annectens
ACAAGAAGACATGTCAAGAAAACAATTTATCTAAGTTTTTTTCTGCACTTTTATAAACTTAAAATGTATTGTTAATTATAGCCAGTGATATGTCTCATGTTTTTATTGGATAAATAAAATAGTATAGTAACGGATATTCATACTGTAGTCAGACTGTGGGTAAAGGCAAAAGTAACATATCTGTATGTGCAACACCCCCATAATTACATATTCTCTCTTTTCTGAAGTTGATCCAGCTCACAGAAGGAGTTATATTTCTTAGAACATGGGAAAAAATACTCTCTCTCAGGTACTAATCAACCTCAGAGAGTCCTTCTCCCTTGTACTTGAAGCAAGTATATAGTGGCATAATATGATGTAGTCAAGTTTGCACCTAATCAAACAAGACTCATAAATGTATGCAAAATCAGAAAATACAGCTGGAGAAGGAATGTAAAACATTTCCAGATTTTGTTGTATTTTCCACTATTTATAGCATTTTATTTTAGAGAAATTAAAAAGGGTAGTAGCTTGAATAGTGAGTACAAAACATCAGTACAGCAAATGTAATACAGACTGGATTCACAGCCCTCCAGTTGTACAGTCAATATTTTATTTTGTAAAATGATTGAGTGTGCTCATTCCACACAGATGTGGGACTCTATCAGAACAATATTCACACAAAACCACCCTCAATTTAAAATTTTACATAACAATCACCTTATCACCCCAATTCAATCAAATCCAATTAAATTTCCACTTTAGTGGGCAATCATCCACCACATCATGTTAGAATCAAGTACTGTCTATTAAAATCACTAAAAATATCTACAACAAATCATATAATACATAAATCCATAGTTCACTGAAAATTGATCACAAACTGTTGGCAATCGTTATAAATATGTGTTTAAAATTAATGAGAAAATTATGCATAAATGAAAGATAACAAAGTGAAATTGTAAAGAACAAAAACAGTCGTCTCATAACTTCATAGATTGTAGCTTTAAAACACATGAAATAAAATTGTTATTGTTTAAGTCTGGCAAATTTGTAGCATTTAACTTTACTTGCTAGACTAGTTCAGAATACTCAAGTTTGTCCTTGAGTTATCTGTAATTCTGGAATGTTTTATATTTATTAGTTTAGCATTTTCTTTTTATGTTGTAATATAGATACTTTTGCAAATAATGCTGAAAAAAGAAAGACATTAATCTGTGACTGACTTTGAATAATCATACTGTGGCATATATCATGGCTCTTAATGTTTACTGAAGTTATGTTATATGTGTGCATACATATATATATATATATATATATATATATATAAATAAATAAATATATATATATATATATAAATATATATACATATATATATAAATATATATGTATATATAAATATATATATATATATATGGAATCTGGACACATGCTCGACTAGCATATGTTTGAATCACAAAACATCGAACACACATACACGAAAGTGCTTAACATCAACAAGTGCTTCCGTGTATGTGTGCCTGTTTCATAGATCGGATTACAGTCCGGGTAAGGGAAAATTCCCTTTTCCCCACTGTAGTGCGATCTCGGAGTGAGAGTAATAAAGTAGGGGGGGTGCAGGGGGGCTTTTGAACTACACATACATGGAAACGCTTTTCGATGTTAAGCGCTTTCATGTATGTGTGTTTGATGTTTTGTGATTCAGACATATGCTAGTTGAGCATGTGTCCTACACCCATATATATATATATATATATATATATATATATATATATATATATATATATACATGTACACACATGCATATATAAAACATTCTGGGGTATAAATCTTTAAATACATTCATGTCCAACTAGAGAAAGTTGTATGTTATGTGGTGTACTTTTTACACTTCATGCAGACCAGCAGCACAATAAAATGGCATCTGTATTATTTACCAGTCATAAATGGCAGTATTGTTTACTGAGCATCCTTTGGCCAGCCATATATTTCAATATATCACATTGATGGGCTTCTGCTTTGTAGTAAATCACTGTTATTCTAGTTGTCTTTCCCACCAAGCATTAACTGCAAATTCCCTGAAGAATCAACGAGTCAGTAACAACTGGTTAACAGTTACAAAATACTAAAGTCAGTTGTTACAGAATACTAAAGTCAATTCCATGAGAAGCTGCACCCCAGACTCAATAGACATGCAATTGTGAAAAAAAAAAGAGAAAGAAACAGATCTGTGTAAATACTTATAAGAGCAACAATGCATTTACTTTTTCATTAAATCAACAGGAGACAGTTTGGAAATTCTACAAAAAGGTTTAACTCAATACGTTGGTGCTCACTGGTTATATTTCATTGACATAGTGGATAATATTTTTCTTTTGCTGAATTGCACTACAAGAAAATGATTATTTTCAAGACTTGTTAATTAAAAAGATAATTGCTGTCATCCATTACAGGACTTAATCAAACCTAATCATATAAATAAAAAAAAGCATGTATAAGTAAATTAAATGACTTAAGGTGATCACAACAACCAATCAAACTTGATGCATTACATCTTAGATTAATCACTAACAATGTATGTGACAAGTATGATAATACAATAAAATATAGTAATAAGCAAAAAATCGGTTTGGTAATGTATACTACGTAAATAAATTCATAGCAAATTTCACTGCCAAATGTTTTAAAGTACTGGCTATAGAAGTCCCATCATTTAAGATTTGGAATTGTGTGTCATTCAATTTGAATTGCCAGGCCAATACTCTGCTCAAAAAAATTTGTTTCCCAAACTCCACCCCTTAAATTAATTTGCACAGTGTACTAGTCTGTCCATTTCTTCCAATATTACTTGCATGCTCCAGAATTCTCATACTAAGATTCATCCTTCCTTTACCATTCAATTTAGTGTAATCAACCTTCAAAAGACATATCATTTTTAGATACAAGTTTAGAAATATAAACTAATATGACCTTTCACTAAACCTTATTTCTGAGACATTGGTTGACAACTAGAGTAGTGTAAGTATATATTATTTGAAGAAGATTTTCTATAGAAATAAGATTTAAAACAGACATTAACTCTTAAAGGACATTTTGTGCCCGGATGATTTCAGCCCAACATTAACAGATTCTGAAACTAATCGGTAAAACTTTAAATATATGGATCTAACATTAGTAGAGTATAAAAACCAGAACAACATTTACAGATTGAAACATCCATTAAAAAACTTCATTTATGATATATAAATATTAAAATCCACTAGATTCAGTACCAGAACTGACACTAGTATATGTCAGTATAAGATTAAATCAAATAATATGAGCCATAAACAAAGAATGTATTGATAGCATGAAATCTTGCTAAATTACCTGCTTGAACAGAAAATCTGCTGCCAGCATTAGTCTTGAGCTCCTTCTTGCGCTACTATTATGATATGTAAGGCATAATGTGTTATTAGTAAAACAAAAGAGATGTAGAGTTTCATCAACAGCACACTAAAAATGTAACTAGTGCCACTTGCTGGTCATTATTAAAATAGCAATAATAAAATTAATTTTTGAGCCAAGACAATTTGAACTTGAAAAAAAAAGTAAAAAAAAAACACTCGTGGATACATACAGTTATGTCGTAGCAATCTCACAAATTTAGAATACCAGTGTTGAGCTGCTTACAATTTCTTAATGGGATAACTAAAAATAATAAATAATGTTAACCTCCTAATTAAATTCCAAATTGATTTTATTGAACACATGTTAAAAACTGTAATTAATTAAATTAATAATATTTAGATATTAAATTATATGTTAAACAAATTAACATTTGGATATTAAAATGTTAAACAATATATTAAATTATGTAAAATTCCTAAGGAAAATATTAAATAGTAAAATGCTTTTATTAAATTTAATTGAGGTCAAATGGTCTGGGGTCAAATCATCTGAGGTCAGACTGTCCAAATTGTCATTGGCAATAAATATGAATTTAATTATGAAAGTGCATCCAATTGCACTGGGGTCAAATTGTCTGGGTTCAAATCTTCTAGGTTGAAACTCTCCTGCTTCTATCCTTATATATTGTTGCATGTAAAAAATGAATCTTCTGATTATCACTAGTCAGCATACATTTCAAAAATAGAATTCAACATTATGTTTTGCTCCCAAAACCATAATACTTTATTTGGAAATAGTGGGGACTGCAGCTGCCCCCATTGCTTCTGCCAAGATCTGCTTATAACGTTTTCCTTCAAACTAAGAAAAAAATATGCAAGAAAATATAGGAAACACCAGACCACAGCAGATAGTGTCATATAAAACTCCAAAGTTTAATTCACAGTACAGAAATTGTAAGTACTTTCGTAGCCAGAGCTACTTCATCATCGTGTATATACTATTTGTTTGGGAACCCAGTCTGCTCATACCATGTTGCATTTTTATTTGCTAAAATATATATATATATATATATATATATATATATATATATTTTTTTTTTTTGTAAAACCATATCTATGTATTGTACTATTAATGAAGTCTCTAAATGTGATAAGGCAGAACCAGCAGTCATAACTCCAAAAAAAAAAAAAAAAAGACACTCCAGTACTATCAGGAGTAAAATAATCTTACATTTTCATCATCAAGTGTTTCCAGTATACTATGTGGATTGCAATCTATTTTAGAAACAAAACCAGGTAATACCAATAATCCTTTAAGATGTATTCCACATCATTAGAAAAACAATTCAAATGGAGACAGAAGGAGCTAAGAAGTAAATTTGTGATTCATTAACTGCCACAATTGACCTAAAAGGTGGCTAAATTGGCCTAAAAGGTGGCTCTAGTATACTCTTGTGTAGTTTTGGTATACCAAAAATAACTGGAATTACTGTTTTTTTTAAATTCCAAATAACTCTATACATCTTTGTCTATCAATTGTTCCATTGACAAATCATATAAACTACAAAGTATTGTAATATATGAAATATTAATTTCATTTTTAGAAACACCTGGATAAACACTTTCATCCAT
>NC_056735.1:919843989-919961489 GCF_019279795.1 Protopterus annectens
AATAGGTGAAAAGGCACCTGGTTAAAGTAGTTTGAAAACAAGAGACCCTGGGAGTAGCTCAAATCTATAGAAGACTGGTATCTGTTTACCCTTGGAGAGGGTGATGGAGTGGTGCTCCTAAGGAAAGGAATTGGAAATGAATGACAGACTGGATGAGTTTTTTTAGAGTCTGTGGTTATGATGGGGAGTCTGTATTCAAGTTGAGCAAGGAAGAGTCCTTTCTTTATTGCAGTTGTAGCTGGTCCAGAGAGACAAGGAGATATTTTCCAGGACCAGAATAAAACAGACTTGATCCTTTTCCTGGTGTTTTCTAGTCTGGATGTTAACTGACTGGTCTGGCCATAAGGACTTAAAGGATGTGGTTGTTTCTGTTGGTCACCCATTGAGATCTATGATGTTGAGATTTTTAGGAGTTTTTTTCAACTTTTGTGAAGTTCCGCGTATTATACTTATTGTTTTAGAAGGATTTAGAGGCACCTTATAGTTGTTTAGCCAAGGATTTAGGGAGTGAAGGTCAGACTGAAGTTGGGTTTCAGTAGTTGAATGTGAGCGACTGGACTGAAGAATAACCATGTCATCTGCATAAATAGTAATAGGAAAGTTAGACAAATCAGAGGTCAACTTGGTAATAAAGACTGAAAACAAAAGATGGGTGAGTATGGATCCCTGGGGCGCTTCTCTATTAAGGGGTGCTAGCGGCATTAGGGATTGGCATAATTTGACTTTTAAATACCAATTTGTTAAGAAATATTGGAACCAGGTGACAATATTGAGGATAATCCTGATTTCTTGTAGGAAGTAAAGGACTAGGAAGTGGTCAATTACATCAAAAGCTTTGATAAGGGAAATGAAGAGAGCTCCTGAAATGTTTCCTTTATCCATTTTGAGAAAGATCTCATCCGTAAATGACCACACTGTTGTCATTGTGCTCTGACCAGCCCAGAATCCATGCTATTTATGAGTGAGGAGGTGGTACTGTTGGCTGCAGGTGGACTTATTTAGGGAGTTAAAAATAGAAAACCATACAGTGAAAGATAGCAGGAAGTCAGGAAAACAGTAGACTGTTTGTGAATCTTTTCCATAAAATGCAATGTAGCATGCCAAGTTCTCTTAGGACAACCTGACCCCAGGTTTGCAGATGGTCAAGAAAAGTTCGACACACTGTGGTATCAAAAGTTACATTTTGATCCAGAAGAATTAGAATAAATAATCTCTTATTTTAGCAAGGAAAACTCATTTTACAACATTATGAGGACTGTCCACATGCCACATCCTTTCCTGATTCTGGAATAGAATGTCCTATGCCTTATATGCATGATTGCTGATTAAGAAAATGTTAAGTTGCAGAGCAGCTAGCATTTAAGTTGCCTTCCACAGAGTAGGAAGGTAAGGAGTAAGCCTTACAATATAAAAATTGAGATAAGTCCAAGGAAGATAGCTTCAAAAGTGAGGCAACAGCTGTTTCATTAAAATATTATAGTTAAACATCCTACATTAGGAAGTCCTCATAATAAACTCATAAAACAAGATTTAGTTCCACAATATTAGGACTCAAACATTATAAGCAGAATAGCTGAATTATAAGAGCAATGCAAATGTAAACCAACACCTGCTCCTATATTGCAGAAACCTCAAATGCATCATTTATGCAAGGGATGCTTCCCCTCCCCCATCAGGATTCATCACCACTCTACAACCATGATGGTCAGCCAACATTCTTCTGAACTACTAAGGATGCGCAAACATGGACAAAGGAAATAGTGTGAAAACAACACAACTCATTATTTATTTATTTTTGTCCCCCGGCTAAAAATCATTAAGCCTTCCCTTAATAGAACATGACTGATTCATTCTCTTAACTCAGATGAGATCAGTCCAAAAGAGACCACCTTTCAAACAGTCATGAGGATGATTTATGCCTTCACTGGTATCCCACCAACAAAGGCAATTGTAATGGTCTAAAGTTATCCGTTGGTGGTGGGACATATGTTCCATGGTGTGGCGGGTCACTATTCCAGTCCAGCAATTAAGGAGACTCAATCCTCACTGGAGTCAGTGGTGAGGATTGAGTCTCCTTTATTGCTCATCCGGAGGGGTATAGGTTGTGGTGTTCCCAGACAGGCCCATTTCTCTCAAGTAACACTTTTCCAGGGTCACAGGGTCACTCAAAAAATTAGCTTGAATTTTCAAGGGGGGTGGGGATGTGATGTTATGAGGTAGTAATATCACACTGCTTTATACAGATGTTTGACATGAAATATATATTTGTAAAGTTACTTGTGTTAAAAATGCACCAACAGTAGGGCCTGCTGGACAGAAAAGGGATATACATATATGTCAGACAGTATTATTATAACTGATTAAATCCATATGTTTAGCAGAGAACCCTGGAAAGGTGAGAAGTTTGAAATCATGTTATAGCTTTCAGATGCTGCCACAGATCTTAGCAAAGCTCTATGTGTGTATTGTACTAGAGTCAGGTCACCACAGGTGATATCATTCTTTTACCAGCATCTGGTTTCTTTGGAACTCTCTCAGCAGCACTTAAGAATCTAACAGCAAAGATTTCTGACAGGATATATATCTCACACATCTACGCAGACAGAGAGAGACATCATCTGGCTTTTGCTCTGGTAAGACACTCGGCACACATCAGCGTTCCTTGCTTTAGTAGGTAGTCAGGGAACAGTAATTCTTTAGTTAGTCAGGGACATTAAGTGAAAATAGTTTAGTATTGTTTTCTGCATCTGTGAAAAACTACCCAACTGTATTATTTTTTTTAATATCTGTGGTTGAAACTCTGTTGTTTATTGTTCTCAGTATACTCCTGTTTTCTATTTTATTATTTATCATTAAATATTTTAGCGCCTTTCATTGTGGCTGTCCTTTAGAGAATACTTTTAACATCTTGAGAGCAGTTATGCTTATTTTAGTGACACTGTGGCTGCTCTTGAAAGCCTTGCTTGTTTGGTCACAGTCTACTATTTGCATTACTATTACTTGTATGCAGTATAATTGGGTACCCTTTGTAAGAGCCTTAGGGTAGCTGACTGGTAGCAGCGTGATTACCTGAGTGTGGGCAAAAAAGAACACAGCTAGTAAATCTGTGCCAGCTTTTTCCAGGTGTGTATGTGTGTGTGTGAAACTCAAATATGCAAGTGTGTATGTCAGCTACTAGGAACAGAGACAAAGAGCTCCAAAGTGATCAGTGTGGAGTTTTGTGTGGGTCTGGAGAGAGAGAAAGAGAGTCCAGCACCAGGTCTGAAGAGTGCTCCCTGTGTGCTCTTAAGGGAAATTGTGCTTGGTGCAAGCAACCACATCTGACAATACTATATGAATGCATCTTTGCTCTTAGTGACCATCCCTCACCAGATTCAGTGGTGAGGATTGAGTCTCCTTGATTGCTTGCCCAGAGTAGGGACCCATCACACATGGTACCATGGATGTTCACAATACCTTTCCCAAGTAAGTGCATGCTTCTACATATTGACATTGAAGGCTTCCAACATGTGAAGGCTTGGTAAGCCTAATGTTTGCATCAAGACTGTGCATCATCAGTCCCCTTTTTATGCATATCTGTCTCTGTCCTCACTCCATCCATGGTGGACTTGCCTGTCTTCTGCCAGCTCTATAAAGTGACCAAGCAGCTAATTGAACTTGTGACACCCGGGCATTAGCCAGGGCTTTATCTCTGTGTGTCATCAGAGTTAGCTAACACAACTCATTTTCCCATTTTACTGAGAATTGCAGCATAAGGGAAATCAATATTGAGAATTCCACAGTCAGTGCAATGAAGCAGTAACACTGGATCAACCTCATTTAAAGTGGTTCAAAATCTCAGTGCAATGGTACACAAAAACAGCCATGTAACCCATCACAGAATGACTGTTCAAAAGATTTGTACAATGATTTGAACAAATAAGAAAGTAGGACTAGAATGCCAGCTGCAGAATGGATGATTGGGCAACTGAAAAATGTTCATGGCCTCTAAAGTACTGCTGGCATTGTTTTGATCCACTAAACATAATGTGCCATCCAACCTTCTGTATCCACAGTTATACATTTCTTGAGACAGGCAGGGTTCTTGCCTTTGTTGTCAGTTATCTTCTTAATAATGATCTTCCAAATGTACTGCAGCCTAGTTCAGAAAAGATTTACTTCTGCTGGAATCAGATGGGATTACACAGTATGTCTAAGATAAGAAACAGATGAGCAGAAAATTTCTTTTGCAACAATTTTCTCAGATGCGAAACAAGCTTTCTCTGTAATGATTGCTGTTTATCAGGAGAAAAATGGTCCATATGAGAAAGACAGTCAACATAAACTTATCTCAAACTATCCTGTGTTGTTTTTTTGATTTCCTGCATCATAACAGGTTGTCAGGAGAAGCTTTATTTGATTTATTTGAGTTACACTGTATTTTTAACCTCTGAATTTTACTGCTTATTGGTAAAAAGGGTATAGATTATAGCTAGATACACTGTAGCCCTCCAAAAGTGTCTAACTAGTTATAACTTGAATGTTATAGCTTTAGCTGACAGATACAGTGCAAACTTCACCCCACCTATCCCCATGTACAATATCCCAAAGTATGGCTGACACCTGTCCTCTACCTAGTATCTCTAGAGAACAGGTAATCTCTGCACTTGCCAAGGCCAAAAACACAGCCTCACTGGGACCAGATAATATCTTAGGTTGTTTACTAAACAATCTAAAATAAGACCTAGCAGACCCACTTGGCATTTTCTTTAACCATATCTTGAGAACTGGCTTTGTTCCTGCAGAATGGAGAAATGCAATAGTAATTCCCCTGCAGAAAGGAAGGCCATCATCTGACCCTGAGAACTAGAGACCTATAAGTCTAACCAGCCTCATCTGCAAAGCCATGGAAAGCATTATCATGGAACTTATCAACAAGGACACAGGCAACCTGCAAATGCTGGACCCAACCCAGTTTGGCTTTGTTAAGGGTAGATCATGCTTATTAAACCTTGCAGACTTCTTCAAGAATGTCACCGAAGCCATAGGTGAAGGTATAACAGTGCACACAGCCTAGCTCAACCTTGCCAAGGCTTTTGGCACAATCTCCCACTCTGGCATAATTGGAAAACTCTCCCACCTGGGGATTAACCCTTATATTACTAGATGGGTAGCCAATTGGCTCACCAACAACACACACGCTGTCAAAATTGGTGACTCCACCTCCAACAATAGACCCTTTACCACTGGAATACCACAGGGGTCTGTGCTAGGCCCTCTAATATTTGGCATCTATTTCTCAGAAGCCCAGGCCAAGGTAGACAGCCTCTGGCTCACCAAGTTTGCTGATGATTGCAAACTTGGTGCATCATTGAGTACCCCAACAATGTCAACATATTACAAGAAGGGCTAACACAAATGAATGATTGGTGCCAAAGCCATGGTCTAAAAATAAATGCAAAAAAATCATTATTATTCCCTTTAGCAAAATGGAATTCCCTACAAATTACAATATTGACAGCACACTCCTGAGGTCCAACTCAGTGGTGCGAGACTCGGGAACACAGGTTGACATCAATCTGAACTTCGACCTCTAAGTTTCCACAGTAGTAAGGAAAGCCTTCTACATAGCGCACCTCATAAGCAATGGCATAGCATCCAGGTCACAGGATGTTGAAACTCCACTGTACTTGACCCTCATCAGACCACTAATAGAGTATAACACACACCTCTGCATGTACCTCACCAGAAATCTGCAGCAGCTGGACAGACCTCAGAGGTTTCTCACTAAGAAAATACAGGGACGCCAAACCATAATCTACATGGACATGCTGAAAGCCCTGTCACTTTACTCTGTATGTTATAGGCTGCTGTGAGATGACTTGTGCATAGCCTATAGGGCAAACTCAAACCCTGCCTTAATAGAAATGCATCCGCAAGTCAAATGGCACAAGAGTAACTCACTCTAGGGATCTCAGCCTAGCCTGAGACATTAACAGAACATGCTGGAGAGGCAGATATATCTCCAGAGACTGTTGCTTCTCTGGAATAGACTTCCTATTCATGTAAAACAGAGCTCCTCACTGACCCTATTCAAATGCAACCTAGATAACTGGATGGGAGACTGCAAATTCCCCCCTGTGGTGGCACCCATGTCCCTCATGGGCAGGGTAGTTGGTCATGATCACAGACTCACTTTGTTCATAAATTCAATTGGCAAACTGCCCAAAAAGAGCAAATGGGTATACTTGGGATTAACATGGCTAGGCTTGTAGAGGCTCTACGACCGCTTGTCTAGTAAACTCTTATGAACCTATGATTGTGAGCAATCATGAGTGTAAACTATTATGTGCATTTGTAAGTGGCACAAAGATCATGTGCCATGGTGTAAACCGTGAAACTGGCTCTGTGGGTAAGCACATATACTTTAAAGAATACTCCCCTCTCTTTGAGCAAAGATAGATTAATGAAAACAATTTAATATTGGTTTGTATAGTGTTGCATGTTTCTTCATGCAATTTGTCTTAGTTTACTAGTTGTTCTAATTTCTCTGAATTTCATGATTATCGATGTAGATATTTTTGTTTGTTTTTTAATGGTTTATTTTATTTCTTTTGTCAGTAAGAAAAGATGCATTAAATAAGTAGCCATTTATCTCTGCTGAAGCACAGGTATTTGTCCAGTATAAATGTTGTGTATATATAAAGCTAATACTTGATAACATTGAAGACTTCATGTCTAAAGCTGGATGATTTGTTTACTAATACTGATAGAATATAGGCTTTCTGAAGATGACCGTACTCCTGCCATGGGCAGAGATTGATACACTTTTGTATGTGATAAATAATATTAGGCAATGTGCAAAAAGAACACATTTAAGAAAGGAAATATCTACTGCTAATAAAGATCAATCGGCACCTGCTACTGTTGCAACCTTTGCAACCCAGCACTGCAAATATACAGCAATCTGAGGACTGACAGCATGTAGGAGAAAATAAAAAAAGAAAGAGAGAAGGTTACAAAAATGACTAGGAAGAAAATTAAATTAGTGTAATTGTAATTAGTGCTAAGTGGAAGCAAACTAAGCAAAAGGACACTATGTTGATATGCAATACTGAAATTACAGGGAAGGATAGCATTGTCCAATCACAAAGCAAGAAAATAACATCATTGTTCCAAAAGAGAAGGCAGAAAGAACAGACAAGGGGCAGGCTAGAAGGAAGAAAGCTAAATGGAATTTGGAAGGATTATTGTAAGGAAAAAGAGAAGAAAGATGGATGTTGACATGACTCATGCTGTAGAGCTATAAAGACAGATACATGAGAATTAATTGTATGCTTCCAAATGATGAATGTGTTGAAAACAGTAGCATTAATATGACTAATGGTAATAAAGATTACTCTTTTGTAGCAATTGATAGCACAGACATTAGGGAAATTTGAGATAGGAGATTATTTAGATCATGATGGAAATGATATAGTTTTAAATTGGAGTTCAGATACTAAAGGAACTGATATTCATGTATGTAGAGCATTCAATATCAAAAAGTATATTGCCTGCAAAGAACAAAAATATAGGATGTGAGTAGAGTCTTAAGATGTGTAAATGTAAGGAAGTATGTTTTTATTCATGTCTGATCAAATGAACTTATCTTTAAAGACTTAGTTACAGGGGCCTTACTGTTCTCTTAGATAGCACAGCCTGTACAGGACTTATTTTTCACAAATCAAATATAAAAACTGGGTCAGGTCTGGCTAACCCCGGAACTCTTAGGAATTATTCTAAGGCAGACTTCCTACTACTAAGTGACACTCTAGCAAACTATCATGCAACACTGCTGCCTATGTGGAGTTGTTCACAAACCTCTGTACAATCATGTTAATGGCTGCATAGAGACAGCTACACCAAAATAAGTACAGGAAAAACTACAAAAAAAAGGCACCCTGTTGGAATCCCAACATCAATCCATTGTTTAACAAAAGGAAGAACATCACAGCAAAATTTAACGTTTAAATTATTTTGTGCATAATGGCACAATACATTCATATATTTATTTTGTTAACAATCACTTATTGTTCAATTATCTTTTATATCCATCTCATATAGTGCTATAGCACCAAAGACATCTGGACCCCAAAAACTACCATACACCAATGTAGAAAATGAATTCATCATACAGGCACTACAGTATAATGGCTCATTCCTCTTAGATAGAAGAGTTGCCTGATTTAATAGAGATGGACAGTCATATTAAGATCAATGAAAGAAATAGGCTACAGAAAGTCAATAAAACCAAATAAAAACTACAATTAAACACAGTAATTAGGACTGTCCATAGAGATCCATGCGATATAAGGGTCTATATTATTTCAGTGAATGCTTAAAACATCTAACGCTGTTTAATCGACTCAGTAAAGTCAAAATCCCTAAATCCCGAACACAGGGAACAGTGATTTTTTTCTCAGGGAAAAAAGTCACTGGGCTGTTTTCGAGACTTTGCCATTTCCTCCACTGTAGTGCGATCTTGGAGTTGGTATATTTAAGGAGGGGTGGTGTGTTCGGATTTTTTATTTTTAATTTTTTTAACTGATCATCAATTTTTTTCCATGGGGAAAAATTGCTGTTCTGTGTGTTCGAGCTTTAGGGATTTTGAGTTTATTGGGTCGATTAAACAGCGTTCGCTATTTTAAGCATTTGCTGAAATAATATAGACCCCGATATAACAGAAGTAAACAGGATATATTACTGTGCAACTAAATTACTAACAGATAAAATCTTACCACAAAAACACAGGGCAGTAAGGGAAAGGAAGGGGAGAAACTAAACGTTATCATGGAAGTATCAAATAGAGAAAACTATAAAGCAAATAATACAACAGGTGTCACTGCTAGAAGAGTATAAACAGGGAACAGATCAACAAAAATACTTAGAAAGATAGATGTGAGTAAAGAAATGTGCGGTATCAGAACAGATAAGGATCTATTGTACACTATTGCAAATAATAAACTAAAAATATCAGCACAGGCAGAACAACTAAGAAGAAATGTGGATAAATATAAAGGAAAAGTAGAAAATAAGCATTTTATTGATGACCCAAAAAAGTTCCATAGAGAATTGGGAAACAAGGCAAAAGAAATTGAAACACCACCATAAAAGAAGAAATAGATACATTCTGAAGAAATATTTATGAAGATCCTGTGGAACATAACTAAGATGTTAAATGGATAGAAGAATTAAAAGAAAGAATAAGAAGTTCAAATATGCAGGACATTAAATGGTATGAAGTAATGGCCAAAGATATTGAAACCAAATTAAGAAAAGCTCCTAAATGGAAAATCCCATGCCCAGATGCAGTACCTAACTTCTGGCTAAAAGTATTATCATCTTTATATGAAGATTTAGCCACGAGTAAGAAATATTTATGTATACACCCAGAACAGACACCAACTTGGTTAACAACAGGAAAAACAATAATCTTACTTAAGAGTGAACCTGCAATCTATCCTGAAAACTATAGACCGATAACTTGCCTTTTAACCGCATATAAAATATGCACTGGAATTGATGCTAACAGAGTTTATAGTCATTTAGAGGAAAACTCAATCATGACAATAATACAAAATGGTAACAAAAAAAGTCATATGGAACAAAGGATCATTTGTTGTTAAAGTCATAGTGGAGAACTGTAAAAAGGAGGATAACCTAGGTATAGCATGGATAGACTACAAAAAAGCATTTGACAGTATCACACATTAATGGTTAAAGGTGTGCTTAAAAAATGTATAAGATACACCCTATACTGACTGATTACATTACAATGACCATGATATAGTGGCAAACCAGTTTGCAGTTAAGCCATGATAAAGGACAATTATTATTCCAAGAATAAAAATTCAAAGGGGGATATTCCAGGATGACTCTTTGTCACCGCTGCTTTTTTGTCCTGCCCTTAACCCATTAAGCTGTCTACTTAACAGATTGCCATGGCTACAGTTTGGCTCACGCAAAACAGCAAAGTGCAAAGACTTATCTTCTTTTTGTGAATGATTTAAAACTTTATAGCTTATCAGATGAGGAACTAAAAGCACAACCGCAAGTGGTCAAAACTTTTTCAGATGATATAAGCATGTCCTTTGGTCTCGATAAATGTGCAAAAGCAACCTTTTGAAGCAGGAAAGCTCTATAACCAAGAAAACATCAGTTTGGGCAGGAATGTGATATAAAAGAACTTAAGCAAGACAGAGTGTGCAAAGGTTTACTTTCAAAATTGTGAATGACACAAAATAATCTGTTCATGTGAGTGACTCACAGCACCACAGATGGCAGAATAAGTAGTTCAGTATGTCAGATGTAATGCTGATTATTTAAATTCAGCATTATTTGACATACTATTTCTCCTGCACCTTTAACAACAGTAAGTTAAGTCCTGGTTTTCAGCAGTAGGAACGTACTGCACAACACTGAAGTTCAGATTTTTGCAGAGGGGTGACCCTCCAGTTCCTCCTGTTGGGGGCTGCACCCCCACACTCCCTGCAAATTATATATTTCAGCTCTGAGATTGGAATACAATAGAGAAAAGGGTAAGTTTCCCAAGTTGCACTGTACCGCAATCTCTAGTAATAAGGTCGACCACATATGTGCGAATGCACAGTGCATTTGCTGCAACGGACACTTGCAAACATGAAGGTTCGGCAACATAGGATTTAGCCAACTTTAATTTGACATCCCATGTTTGCTGAACTTTCATTCATTATTTTGATAGTAAACCAGGTGTAAATATTTGGAAATTGATGAAGGATCAACAATAAAACATGAACAAGTGTGAAAAAAACTTAGCAAAGAATATTTTATAAGACTAAAATTAATACTGAAAGAGTTGACATCTTGGAACAAAGTCCAAGTTCTAAACCAATTTGCTCTTCCTGTCCTAACTTACAGTTTTGGAGTGACTAACTGGTACCAAAAGGTGTTGGATCAGATGGACAGGAAAACAAGAAGGATGCTTCACACTCACCAAATGATTTATAAAAATCAGTGCATTCCAAGACTATATATTCCCCGGTCTGAAGGAGGTATGGGCCTCCTCAAAATTGATTACATGTATAGATCTGCAGTTGTAGGAATGCATACAAATCTGCTGACCTCACAAGACCCAAATGTAGTGAAAGTTTTAAAACATGAAGAGAATAAGTAAGAGTAAGGTGACTTCCATCTTTAGTCTAGAAGAAGCATATTGGTGTCAAGTGAGAATGGAGATCAAACCAAAAGTAGCTAAAAAGTAGGTAGAAACTGAATGTGCCAAATAGGAAAATAAACAATATAAGGTGAAGGGTCAGATGAGATGGCAGGAAATGTGGAAAGTGCATAAATATAGTTGCAAGTATAAAAATCTTTTGGAACAACTTTATGTTGATCATGATTGAACAAAGGAATGGTCATGATCGAACAGTGGAATGGTTAAGTTGGGGTGAATTTAAACTAAAAGACGAATGGTTAAGATTGGTGGCTCAAGATAATGGACTACGTACATGTTGGTTCACAGAGTCCATTGAACATGTGGGAGAAACAGACAAATGTAGTTTTGTAAAACAGAATTGGAAAAAGTTGCATTCTGTAAAACAGAGTTGGAAACAGTCACACATCTTGTTGCTGATTGTGATATGCTAATGGGAGAAGGACTGTGTACTGAAAGGCATAATAGTGCAACAAGTCTGTTACATTGGGGATTATGTCAACATTATAATACTGAAGTAGCTGAAAAGCACTGGAAATATGAGCCCACAAAGCATTACAGAAAATTATGAAGTTTATATTGTATGGGATCACCCATTACCAACACTTCAAAAGATAGATGTAAAAAAAACAGATATAGTAGTCCATGAAAAGAAGACAAAAGTAGAATTGATCATTGAAATTGCTACACCCACTGACTACATTGTCCTATGTACAGAGAGACACAAATTTGTAAAAATACCAGTATTTGCAGGCAGAAATTAGGGCCATGTGGAAGAAGGATACCCAGAGAGTTCCAATAGTTGTAGGAGCTATGGGTCTTATAAAAAATAATTTACAATCATACTTAGATATGTTACCAATACATGTAACTCCATATAAATTGCAGAAGAGTCATTACTGGGCATATTGTGGGTGCTGTGAAGAGTTAAAAAAGGGGAAGAAATTTTAAAGATATTTTTCAGTCTAAGTTGTCTAAAGGGTGAGCAGTGTAATAAAAAAGGAATGCTTAAGTGTTTTAATTGTAATTACTGCCAGTTTTTAAAGCTTGATTAAAGGTAGGAAAATTAATATTCTAGTCTATTTTACATGCATATCAAAGTTTGTTGTATACTTAGCATTTTGCTTATCCTGTCCATCATATTATGTGGGTAGGAGTCCAAGAGAGTTATGTCTTAGTATATACATATTCATGCTATTTCTATAGGTGACATGAATAATGCACTTAGTAAGCATTATTTAGTTAGTGGATGTAAGGTTTCTTTAAAATTTGTAGTTTTAGACAAAATTAATAATTTTTCAAATACATATGATGCAGTGGACGAATTGGACTGGAGGGAATATTGTTGGCAGGTGAGGTTGGATGCCTGCAATCCTTCAGGAATTAATGACAAAGAAAATTTTAAGTTATATCTGAAAAGGAAGAGAAATAGACACTAAACTCTTAATTAATGTCATATGATTTGTTGTTATATAAAGATCGATTACATTTTTTTTCATTCAGTCTGAAGAAGTCTCGCATAAGGTGAAAGTGCTTACTGTATATATTGCTATTAAATTTGATATTGAGTTATTGGTTGTTTCTTTGATTATTAAACATTGTATGCAGTTTAGAGGTGTGTTATATATGTGAGTTGTAAAATCTGCCTTGCTTACCTACATACACATTTTATTTTAGATGATCCCTTGGGCATTGTGAAGAAATTATACACTGTCATCTGTGCTAGTATCTGAAGTTTTGTACATAATTTCAGATTAACCTGTGTAATATATGACAGCATAACTAGCTATGATATTGTAAATAAGTTCTTACATGTTGAATGATATTCTGTTTCTACAGGAACTTTTAAAGTTTGAACAGTGTCCTTTTACATGTCTAACTGTGCATTTTTGTGTTGAAGATTCCAAATGTAGGCTGTATCAGAGACAGATGACCTACAAATGATGTCATTGGAATGTTTCCAGTTGCTTTGTGTTTACTGTCAGAAACTGAAGACAGGACAGAACTTTCAAGGGTATTTGTTTTAGTTTCAAAGAATGAAACAAAAATAAGAATTGGAACAGTTAAGACAGTTAACCTAGTTTATAAAAGATCCTGCTGAAGATAGCTTAAACAAATTGTGTTCATAGTTGTTGAGTTGAGTAGAGTTCACAGTTCACAATTGTATTGAGTAGTGGATACCCAAAGGACTCACCAAGAACTGTAAGCCTGCATTTGTTCTGTTGTAATATTTAGTTTATGTCAGGGACAGTGTTCTTTAATTAGGAAATTATAGCCAATCAGTCAGGGTTTTTCTAAATGCTGGATTTCTATCCTTTAGTTTTAATTTAATTTTCCTAGTAATTGAATTATGTTTGTTTACTGAAATTAATGTAGTATGACAAAGGGGGATACTGAAGTATGACAAAGGGGGATATTGCCAAGTACAGCTATCTGGAATTTTGTAAATAATCATATGTCATTTGTGAATGTCAGCATGCTTCATGTAAGATGCTTGTGTTGCAACTGTATTAGAACTGTATGTTATGTGTATATCAAACATATTTGTAAAGACATGTGTGTTGAATGGTTTCTAAAGTACTGAGTTTAAAAATGTAACCACAGTGTGCCCTAAGGGAAAAGAACAGAAATGTACATGCACTATTGTAACTGTTTAAATGTATATATTTTAACAGTGGAAACTGGAGCACAGGACGTTCCCTTCAGAAAAATAGCTGAAATTAAATTACTTTATGGCAGCAAGGAGACCCAATGTCTAAAACAAGGGAGTTTTCTGTATTATCTTTAAATGTGGAGGAAACTAAATTGTTTTATGACTTCTACCATCTGCCAAATGATCTGAGGTCTATGTATTTTCACAGGTGGATGCTAAATACTGCTAGCTTTCAGCAGTGGTGGTTTGGTGAGGGAACTAGCCCTTAGCACTTTGCCTGAGGACATGAGAATCTGGTTAGCAGGTAGGGAATGTAATACTGCAGATGACTTGTGGAAAAGGGGAGACCTATACCTAGCAAGCACGGCATCACTGCAAAGGAAAGGGATACCCAGTGGTGCTCATGAGTCTAAGGGAGCCCATGCTGACAGTAGCAGGGGAAGCCACTAGTTCAGGTACATGGCCAGGACCAAAGATTAACTGTTTTAAATGCAATCAGTGAAGCCATGTTGCATATAGATGTCCAGGGAGGCAAGGCAGGGAACAAAAGGTGGGAAAACCAGTAAGTGAGAATGACAGAATGCCAGCAGTAAGTCGTCTGGAGACAACAAGGGTACCAAACTATCACAAGTGGTTATATCTTATCTTAGTAGATGGAAAACAGGCCACTGCTAAGAGATACATAGCCTAGGACCTAACCATTGTGAAGCTTGCCATGGTTAAAGAGGAGCATTACTTGCTTGCTTTAGGAGGGACCCCATTCCAAATACATTTGGCTAGGGTTCACCTTGACTAGGAGGGGGGAGGAAGCAAGAAAGTAGGTGTGTTTGAGGATATCCCTGCAGATGTCCTGATAGGGAATGATTTTGATAATGCAGTACCTTGTGTGCATGCAGTAGCATGCAGTCAGGCTTGGAGACAAGAATGTGGGTATGGTAGCCTGGGGAGACCCCTACATACCACACACTTGAAGCCAGGACTGGTGAGGTGGATACTTCAGGTTGGGAGCTACCCTGTAGCAGTGAGCCTCAACTGCTGATGGGTGCTGATGTTCCTTTGGACAGAATGACTGCATGGGCAGAGGTGAGTAGTAGTACCCAGGCTGACAGTGAGGCACCGCTGACAGAGAATACCATACTTCCCATGGAAGGGTAGCTGGGAAAGGTTACAAAGAAAGAGATGAGACAGGCTCAGCTCTCAGACCCTACATTACAGGGCTTGAGGGAGGTAGCCAAAGGAAAATTGGAATCTGAATACTGGGACAAAGGGCTACTGCATAAAGAGTGGATCCCTGAGGGAAGGCTAAAGAGGTGAAAGAATGAGAGAATACAGCAGTTGTTAGTGCCCAGAGCCTACCATCTGGCACTTCTAGTCATAGCTCATGATATTCTCTTTGCAGGTCATATGGGCATAAAGCATACAAAGATACATATTTCTGTAGAACTTGTATTGACCTGGGATTTACAGAGATGTAATTGGGTACTAAAGGCCCTGTGAGCAGTGCCAAAAGGTAGGCAAGGCAGGAGACAAGGTGAAAGCTTCTTTGACACCTTTGCCTGTGATCAAGGAGCCATTTTAGAGGGTGGCTACGGGTATAGCAGGGACTCTGAGTACTTCAAGTGCCACAGGGAAGAAATATATCCTAGTGGTAGTAGATTATGCTGCTAGATACCAAGAGATGGTGGTGCTGTCATCCATTGAGGCAGAAATGGTGGCAAATGCTTTGTTAGAGATTTTTAGCAGAGTAGGGCTCCCAAAAGAAATACTGACTGATCAATGTGCCAGTTTCATGTCAGACCTGCAAGCTAGTCTATGGAAGCCCTGTGAGGTGAAACACCTAAAGACCACCCCCTACCATCCCCAGACTAATGGTCTTGTTGAGAGGTTAAAATCTACACTAAAGACCATGCTATGGGCATTTCCAGACCAGTTTAAGAGGGTGTGTGACAAATATTGGCCCCATCTGTTGTTTGCTTACAGGGAGGTACCCCAGGAATCCAAAGGTTTTTAATCCTCTTAGTTGCTGTATGGGCGTAGGGTGAGGGGACCTTTAGATTTGATTTGAGATGAGTGGGAGGGTGAGTGTAAATCCCGCAAGAGTCTGTTGTGGCATATTTCTTAAATCTTAGGACTAGGCTCAGGGAAATCATGAGCTTGAGCCAGGAGAACCTGGCAGAAGGCCAACAGCAGAAAAAGGTCTGGTATGACAGGAATGCTTAAGCTAGAGATTATGCTGTGGGGTAGCAGGTTATGGTTCACATTACTGTCAGACACAACAAGCTTCAGGCAGCCTGGGAGGAGCCCTTAAAATTGTTAAGGAAGGTCTGTGATGTTAACTACCTGGTAGAACTGCTAGGCAGGAGGCAGGGGCACAAACTGTACCATGAAACCTTAATGTAATAAGGAGGCCCTGGTGCTCAGTATTTGCAGTAAGAGGCAGGAAGAGTCTGAGAGGGATGTATGGCTACAGGGAGCCAGCCAGCAAAATCCCAAGTTACTATGGTGGAACCTAGGATTACCGGCACATTATAGGACTGTGCAGTACTGTACTGGGGTCAGCAATGCCAAGGCAGCTGGCATTTCAAGACAGAGAATTGAGTAATGTATTCCCATATAGGTTCATCCCTCTCAAGCAACATTTCTCAAGGATCACTTGAAAAACTAGCCTGACTCTTCAAGGGGGGAAGAAGTGTCACGAGAGGAAATTCTGCCAGTCCAGCTAGCTAGAATTTTGTAAATAATTGTATGGTATTTGTGAATATCAACATGATTTATATAGAAGTGTGACAAAGGGGGTACTGCTAGCACAGCTATCTGGAATTTTGTAAATAATTATATGTCACTTGTGAATGTCAACATACTTGATGTAAGATGTTTCTGTTACAACTGTATTAGAACTGTATGTTATTTGTACATCAAACTTGTTTGTACAGATATGTGTGTTGAAAAGGGTTGGTAAGGTACTGAGGTTAAAAATGTAACCACAGTGTACCCTACTGGAAAAGAACAGAAATGTACATGCACTATTGTTAACTGTTTAAATGTATATATTTTAGCAGTGGAAACTGGAACAAATGAGGTTAACTTCAGAAAAATAGCTGAAATTAAATTACTTTATGGCAGCAAAGGAAACACAATGACTAAAACTAGGGAGTTTTCTGTATTGATTTTAAATGTGAAGAAATGCAAATTGTTTTATGACTTCCACCATCTGCCAAAAGATCTGAGGTCTATATATTTTCACAGGTGGATGCTAAATACTGCTAACTTTCAGTGTGGGGGGGGGTTACCTGGGATAGAGTCAGATGACAAGAAATTATGTCATTCTGCAAGCTATCCCAGCAATACTATTTGAGATATTAATTTAAGAAGTCTCTGAGAGAGAGACTGAGCATTCTGTATTCTGTCTTTGACATGACATCAGCTAGCGGATCCATTCACAGCACATTTGCCTCACTCTGATGAAGTAAGTTACTAGGGAATAGTATAGTAATTCTCTTAAATATAGTCAGGGATATAGCAAAGCTTATTTCAGATATTTTTTCTTTATTTATTTAAAACTGCCCTGCAATATTGTTTTAAATATTTCCTGTGATTTTGAACTCTGATATCTCTGTAAATATATATTGAGTATTTTCTTGTTCTTTTATTATTTATTATTGAATATATTTAAACCTTTCATTGTGGCTGATCTGTCTAGAGATATTTAAGTTCTGACAGTACTTGCATATTTGTTTGGTGACACTGTGTAGTCCATTCTTAATAACCTTGCTCTTGGTCAAACTACCATTTGTATTAATAGTAACATTACACAGTTAGATTGGACACCCTTTGTTACGGGCCTTAAATTAGCTGATAAGGAGTTGGCTGTTAGCAGTGAAAACTACCAATTAGTCTGGGAAAAAGGGGGCATAGGTAGTAAACCTGTGCCAACCTTTCACAGGTGTGTGCGTGTATAAATCAAACCTCAAATTGTGAAGGTGTCAGATACTTGGTCAGGGACAAGAATCATTGGTTGGACAGAGAGGGTGCTGGAGGTCTTGGCTTGGCCACTTAGCTGAGATCTCAACTCTATAACTGTGCCAGTGGGGATTCTTATTGGGGATCCAGAGAAAGAGGAAGAAACCAGCCTTGTACTGACAGTGATCTTTGTGTGCTCTTAAGGGAAATTGCACTTTACTGTGTGACAACTTGTCATCCTGCCAGTGTACATCCCCCACTGGTGCTAGTGGTGTGGATTGAGGCTCCTTGATTACTGTTGCCAGTGGTGGAGCATCACAGAGCCAACAAGTGGGGATGACAAACTGCCAGTGGTAAGTTATTTGGAAACAACAGGGGTGCAAACTATCAACAAAATGTATATCCTATCTTAGTAGATGGTAAAGATGTCACTGCTAAGTGAGGTACAGCTTCTGATATAACCACCGTGAGTCCTGCAGTGGTTAGAGAAGAGTAGCACTTGCTTGGACAGTGCACTCAATTCAGACCCTTGGGAGGGAACCCATTCTAAATACCTTTGGCTAGGGTTCATCTTGAATGGGACGGTGGAAGAGGAAGCAGTCAGGTAGGTGGGTTTGAAAATATTCCTACAGATGTCCTGAAAGGGAATGACTTTGATGATGCAGTGCTTTGTGTGTCTGCAGTGACACACAGTCAGGCTTGGAGACAGGCATGTAGGACTGCTAGCCTAGGGAAGACCAAGACAGATCTCATACCTGAAGTTGGGACTTGTGCGTGGCTGTTTTAGAGAAGGAGTTATCCTGTAGCAGTAAGTCTGAAAGTGAGCCACAGCTGCTGGTAGGTACTGAGGTTCCTTTGGACATGGTGATTATAAGGATGAAGATGAGTGATAGTACCCAGGTTGACAGTGAGGCACAGCTATCAGAAATTACTAGGCTTCCCATGGAAGAGGAACTGGGGAGAATCAAAAATCTAGAGTTGAGACAAGCTCAACTTATGTACCCTACATTAAAAAGCTTGAGGGAGGTGGTTAAGGAGGCACCTGAGCCTCAAGGAAGAGAGGAGACTATACTGGAACAAAGGTTTGTTGTATAGAGCATGGACTCCTGAAGGTGGGCTAGAAGGTGAGGTAATATAGCAGTTAGCAGTGGCTAGAACTTACCATCTGACACTTTTAGCCATAGCATATGTCATTCCTTTTTCAGGTCATATGGGTATAAAACATATTAAGAGACATATTATGCAGAATTTTTATTGGCCTGGATTGCAAAGGATGTGGTAGTATATTGTAGGAATTGTGAACAGTGCCAAAATGTTGGCAAGGCAGGGGAAAAGTTTAAGGCTCTGTTAATGCCTTTGCTTGTTAATGAAGAGCTATTTCAGAGTGTGGCCATGGATATTATGGAACCCCTGTGTACTCCAAGTTCTACACTGAAAAAATATATCCCGGTGGTAGTGCATTATGCTATCAGATACCCTGAGGTCATAACTCTGTCATCTATTGAGCAGGAAAGTGTCAAATGCTTTGCTAGAAATTTTCAGCAGGGTAGATTTTCTGAGGGAGATACTGACTGAACAAGGTGCCAACTTCATTTCAGACCTGCTGACTTGTTTGTGGAAATGTTGTGAGGTGAAGCATCTAATGTCTACCTCCTATCATCCCAGACTAATAGTCTTGTGGAGAGGTTAAACTCTACATTAAAGACTATGCTACAGGGATTTGCAGACCAGTTTAAAAGGGAGTGTAACAAGTATTTGCCCCAGCTATTATTTGCATACAGGGATGTATTACAGGAATCTACAGTTTTTTCACCCTTTGAGTAGTTATACGTGCATAGGGAGGGGGGTGCCTTTAGATTTGATGCAAGATGAGTGGGAAGGTGAGAGTGAATCTCATAAGGAGTCTGTTGTGACATATGTCCTTAACTTCAGGACAAGACTTAAGGAGCTCATGGGTGTGGCCCAAAATAACTTAGTCTTATGTTTGCAACTACAGTTGTTTCAATGGTGTCTGTGATGTATAATGTTTGCAACTGATGTGGTTTCGCTGTTGGCTGTTTTTCATTTATATAAATGTAGGATTGCCTATGTCATATATGATAATTTAATAAAGATGTTTATTAAAACAAAAAAAGAGAGAACTTAGCCTTACCCAAAGGCAGAAGAAGGTTTGATAGGAATGCTTAAGTCTGAGAGTATGCTGAAGGACAGAAGGTTATGGTACTTGTTTCTGTTAGATATAACAAGCTACAAGCAGTGTAGGAGGGACCTCTTGAAGTGGTAAGGAAAGTCAGTGACATCAACTACATGGTAAACCTGGTAGGTAGATAGGAGACTGGGGCACAAACTGTACCATGTTAATATGATGAAACCTTATCATTATAGGGAGGCTGTAGTATGGAGTATTCACAGTGGATGGCAGGAGGAGTCTGAACAGTATATGGTAACCAATCTTCTTGGTGAGGCTAGGACTGACACATCTGTGAAAGAGATAGCCATATTGCAGCAGTTAATGCCTAATCAGCAGTATTGAAGGATTTGGGAACATGTTCACAGGGGAACCTGGGTGTACTGACATGGCGTAGCATCATGTGGACACAGGACCCCAAAAACATATCAAGCAGGTTTCTTACAGAATGTCCGATAGAGTCAAACAGAATCTGAAGGAGGAGATAAGGGAAATTGTAGACCTGAGGGTAATTCAGGAATCCAATAGTCACTGTGCTTCCTCAGTAGTGCTGTTATCAAAAAAGGATGGTAATGTTAGATTCTGCGTAGACTATAGAAATGAAACAGTTACACAAAGTCAAATGCATACCCCATGTTGAGAACAGACAAAGCCTTATAACAGTTGGGTGGGGCTAGATATCTGACCACTATTGATCTGAGCAAGAGATACTAGCAGGTACCCTTGACTCCAGTACTAGAGAGAGGTCAGGTTTTTTGTAACTTCTTTTGGATTGTATACATTTACAAGGATGCCCTTTGGAATGAAAAATGCCCCAGTAACTTTCCAGAGACTGGTAGATCATATTGTATGTATCATATTGTATGTTAACAGGAGCAGGAGATTATGCTTTAGCATACTTGGATGACATTGCAGTTTATAGCCATTCCTGATAAGAACACATTTGACATGTTTGAGAGGTCTTGGGTAGATTACAACTGACAAAGTTAACCATGAAACCCGGTAAGTGTAAGGTGCATATGGCAGAGACCACTTACTTTGGACACAGAGTAGGGAGTGGTAAGATTAGGCCAGAACCTGTCAAAGTGGAAGCTATTCACGTGTGGCTAGTTCCTGTTACTAAAAAGCAAGTGACAGCATTTCTGGGGGACAGCAATGTACTATAGAAGGTTTGTGCCCAATTATAGTACAAACTTTCCTAGTTATGTCATTAAGGGGGTGCAGCTATTGTACTATAGAAAGTTTGTGACCAATTATAGTGTAGTAGCTGCACCCACTTAATAATATAACTAGGAAAATAAACCAGATAAGGTAGTGTGAACCACAGATTGAAAGCAGGCATTCAAAAACTTAAAGAGGTTTTGGGAGGACCTCTGGGTTACCCAGCACAGATTATAGCAAAGAAATTGTTGTGCAAGTTGATCCTTCAAATTATGGGGTGAGGGCTGTACTTAGCCAACATTTCCTCAGAAGGAGAACAGCACTCAGTGGTATATCTTAGGTGTAGACTTCAACTTAGGTAAGAATGTTATGCAGCTGTGGAGGAAGAATGTCTAGCCATTGTATGGGCATTGCAAAAGTTGCAGCTCTATCTTTATGGAAGAAAATTCACTGTACTCACAGATCATAACCCTATAACATGGCTAAATAGAGTCAGCAAGCAGAATGCCAAGCTACTAAGACGGAGTCTAGTGTTGCAAGCAAGACAATACAACACCACAGTGGGGTTAATAATGCCAATGCAGATGGATTGTCCAGGAGAGGAGTGGGTTGAAATATTCCCAGACAAACCCATTTTTTTAAAGCATCATTTTTCATGGGTCACTTGAAAATCATGATTGACTCATGGGGTGGAGAAAGGTGAAGAAATTAGACACTGTCATTTGTGCTATTATGTAGTTTTGTACATAATTTCAGACTAACCTGTGTAGTATATGCTAGCACGATTAACTATGATATCGTAAATAAGTTCATACATGTTGATTGACATTCTGTTTTTACAGGAAGTTTGAAAGATTGAACAGTGTCCTTTTAACAGTGCATTTTTTGTGAAGGAGATTGTCAATGCAGTTTGTATCAGAGACAACTAATCTACAGATGATGTCATTGGAATGTTTCCAGTTGCTCTGTGTTTACTGTCAGAGACTGATGACATGATAGAACTTTCAAAGCCAGTTGATTTTCAAAGAATTAAATGAAAATAAGAACTGGAACAGTTAAGACAGTTAATCTAGTTTATAAAAGAACCTGCTGAAGACAGTTTGAACAGTTATGTTCATAGTTGTTGTTGAGTTGAGTTTAATTTACAGTTGCAGTGGATAACCAAAGGACTCACCAAGAACTGTAAGCTTGCCTTTGTTATGTTGTAATATTTAGTTGTGATCAGGGACAGTGTTCTTTAGTTAGATAGGAAATTATAGCTAGTCAGTCAGAGTTTTTCTAAATGTTGGATTATTATCCTTCACTATTAATTTCATTATTCTGGTGATTTAATTCTGTTTTGTTTATTGAAATTACTGTTTTATAGTTTTAATCATTTTGCTCATTATTAAATATTTTATTATCTTACATTGTGGTTGATCAATCAGTGTATTATTTAGTGATTTAAGAATGCTTATACCTGCTTTAATAATTCCTGTGCCACTCCAAAAGCCTGGCTACTTTAGGTCATTTGCTACCATTTTTTTTAATGCCTAATTTTAATAATTGGACACCCCTTTGAAAGGGCATGTAGACACTCTGGTTGCTGGTGGCATTTTGCCGTATCATTTGGGGGAAGGGACACAACTGGAAATCTGTGTCAGGCTTGCCCAGAAGTGTCTGGATGTGAGAGATTCAATTTATTTAAGTGTGAGTGTATCAGAGATCTTAAACTGGGACACATTGCTCGGCTGTGTGTAACAAGGAGTTACATTAGGGTGGAGAGAAGTATACAGTTCAGCCCAGGTTATAGAGCATGTTCCTGTTGTGCTCTTGTGGGAAATTGTGAAATATTACTCCTGTTTAAGTGATGGCCTCACATTGGAGTCAGTAGCAAGTATTAAAATTCTTTCATTAGTGACCCAGGATAGTGGGGGACTTCACATTATTGGTGGCTGTTCAGTGAGATATTAACTTGATGTCACAGGCATTCAAACAAGCTGACAGTTTATAGAGTGGTATTCTTTCCTGTTGATGTCCCTCTTTTCATATTCACCTGGTTGGGTGTTTATTTCTATGTGTCTGCAATCTATAGCTTTTAAAACTTCAGCGAAGTATGCTGTTGCTTAAAAAATCTCACATAGTTCTTGCTTTTTCATTTGTAGTGCATGGGAAATGGAGGTGATCCTTTGCATGCTATAGCAATGCATTTAGAAACTGATGTAAGATTCTAGAAGCTGAGACCTGTGACACTCCTAATATATCCTCTGTGGGTCTCTTGAGTCTCCAGAAAGTACCTGTAGCTACTATATATAATGGTACTCATACCTTTGTTTCCATTGGAATGGGTTCTTGATTTCCCCAGTGCCTCTGATGAGGGCAGCAGTGGCTGCATATTTTGTCTAGTGTTTCCCTGTCCACCTTGTATTGCTCTACAATTTCTGTATCACGCTGTCCATGATAAGGCAAATGGGGTCTTTAACAGTCTTTTCCCTCTGAGTTAAAGTCTGGTAGCAGCAGCAACATCTTGAATTAAAGCTTGTTATACAAAAAAAAAACAGCATTTTTTTCTAAATCTAATCATGTCTATAGTCCAAACAATTTTGGATTTCAGGGCAAAAGGGAGCACTGAGTGTATGCGCTCATTTTATATGTTCATGAAAAGCCCTGTTATGTTGGATTGCTTAATTGACATGTAATTTGGCTACTTAATCCTTAATTAGCATATTCTGCCAATTACCTTGTTTTGAGACTCTGCACAAGGTGCGGAGCTCTTTAATCATTCCAAATAGTAGTATAGCAGCACTAAGCAGAGGCATTATTGAATCCGACCCTACATACCTTATAGCCAATAAAAACATAAGGAAATAGTAAAAGATGGTTGGTCAAAAGTGCCAACACCTGGACTCATAATGCTGTTTAATATCCGAGTTAAAACAGGAGCGAATAACACAGGTGCACCATGGGAAAAAATCACTAGAAAAAGAACATGCAGAAATCACTAAGCTCCCATATTTATATTACAACTACAGAAAACAGCAGTTTGTTTTTCTGCAACTGTGTTTTCTATTTGTAACTCAAGCTGATTAAATGCACCATCTTTTGAAATAATTCTTTTTTCAGGGTGATCCAGGTGCATATTCCTGGCAATTTGTGACTAAACACCTTTAAATAAGTGCTGTTTTTTTTTTTTTTTTTTGTTAACACATCACTAGTCCTAATAGTGCTCAATTCACTTATGCCTGAATGTGTACCTGTAGACAAGACTACTGCTAAATCTATAACTTTCCCATGATCCTTAAGCAAAGAACCCCTTCCCAACATTTTAAAAACAGCTAATGATATGAGCTGAAGTCTGTTGTAGGTGAAATGCCCTGATTCCAGGGATTAGCATATATGCACTTTATGCCAATCTGAATAGTCTCGTAGCAACCCAGAAATTCAACTTTATTATTGTTACTTCCCTGTATACCTCTCTACCCATAAGAGCAAGAAAAACAGAGAAAGACAAAAATAATGATGGGACAAAAGCACAAAATCAGGGACGATTTTAATATTGCTCTTACGAATGTAGAAAGTTGTTAGTATAGCAGGTTTTGTGCTTGCATGTATTTTTTGAAGAATGGGAAGTCTGAAACCCAAATGTATGTCATTATTTAATGATTTCAGTTGTCTATGATATACCAGAAAACCACAAGCTCTAAGAGGACTGACTGAAACTATGAGCCACAAATCAAGACATTCTATGACAACGGGGAGAGTTGCCTGCATCTTTGTAGTGTGAATTCCCTACTAGTGGTTGCCTGAAGCACCTCATCATTGCAAAGACACACATCTCTATATCTGAATGCAGTCACATATACTGATCTGGTAAACTCAAATTCAGTACAATAAATAAATGCACATAGCCTTACAGACATCAGATTGCAGTTATCTACTAAGGAGAGGCATTTGTCTAAACTGCTGGTATGCTCTATTTGTCTCCTTTCAGGATAAACATACTATTGCCACTGAAACGAAATTATTGATACAAAACTTTTAAAGTCCTGTAACAGAAATCAAGATTAAAGTCCATTGAATACTGGTCCAGGTCTTGACTACAAAATTGATATATGCAATGCTTTCATTCCAGGCATCCTGAGCATTTTGAAATAAAATGAAACACTTTGCTAGCTAACTGCAATTAAATGGCTTCTTCTGTTTAAAGTGTTAATCAAGATATTCATATAGCTAAGAGTATTTTTCAGTTGTCCACACAGCTTCTTTTAGAACATGTTTATTTTTCATTTAGCACAATACCATGCATGTGTGCCCATGACACTGGACTAAGACTGAGACATTATCTGGCGATATCAGTTACTGAGCTGCATAAATATTTTGCAGTCCCTGGGATTAAGAAATGTCTTACATTGTATCACAATATCTAAAGTTTTCAAGCCATCCTGACTATTAATGTAATAGTTGTCATTCAGCACCAGGATAATCAGTCATTTAGGAAATGCACTAAAGCAAATGGTATTGACAGAAAAGAGGGGTGTACATGCTTAATCGTGAATAGCAACAATATGCAAGTAGCATGCACCTGAGTCTACAAGTCTAAACACTCAATGTTGAGCTGATACAAGAATTGCTGACAGCCATAATCTTTTATTCCCAGAAAAACCTTATCAGTTTTATACATACAAATGGGAGGAAACAAGGGCACAGGAAAGTCTGAAGGGGTAAAGAGTAAGCAGAGGACCATGCAAAAGGACACAGTGAAGGAAACGGTGGTAAGGAATGGTGGAGAAATGGTGTCATTTAATTTTTTTTTTTTTTTTTTGGTACGGGGCATGTGCAAATTGTCTTTTTTTTTTTCAAAAAAGCTAGAGGGGAAAGGATGTATGAGAAAGATGATGGAAGGTAAGAAAATATGTGGATGGAAACAGGGCCAGACCAACACAGACAAAATATAGAGAAAGGCCAACAGTTGAGATGGTGACACAAACAGGTGAGATAAAATAAACAGACACATGCAGACAGAAGGGGACAATTGGTAATGGGGGAATTAACTATATCCAGGGGAGGAAGGTGAAACACAATGATGTAGAACATCATTATGGGAATAGAATGGAGTGATGGCTACCTTCCCCCTGCCCTGGGAATGGCCCTGGCAGAGGTTAGTCCCCTCCACAGCTTCTGGCTCGGTTGACACATTGGACAGTGAGAGGCAGCTACACATCTCAAATAATTGTGCAAGAACATTCTTCAGATAGCCAATATAGGAGTCAAGCCACCAGTCCAGCAGCACCATCATCACCTCTCTGTTACCTGTCACAACTTACTGGGACCTACTGGATTTCATCAATGGGTACAAAAACACCACCCACTGAGGATCTACCACCAGTGGCTATCAGGAAATCCTCCAGGGTGACTTGTATCTCCTCATGTTGTGTCTGAAGGCAGATAGAGACTCCACAGGATAAGGCATGGGAGGTCGATTGTGTCTGTACTGCTGCTAAATCAAACACAGCTGTGGCTGTCACTGTGTAAAACAGTAGCAGAAAAGGAGAGAGGATTAAAAAAAAACAAAGATCAATAGAAGTATAAAGAAGAGAAGAGAGAAAGAAATGGAGGAAGACAAGAAAAAGGATATTAGTATCATGTCTGTGTCTGACTGTCAGGCTTACAGGTAGCTACGGAGGTACTAAACATTTCCTAGGTATGCAGTGCTAATATAGAGCATAAGTATGACAAGGTATAGTATAGGATACATTTCTATTGCAGAAGGTGGGTCCAAAGGGTCAATCCTGCATGTTTCTTATGGCTTCAGGGAAAATCTTTGAAAGTATTGTAGGTGTCATGCTGGGGGACAGTAGAGGCAGTGGAAGGTTGTTGTGCAGACTCACATGGATATGTCTTGACAGAAGTGACCAAGGAAGGGGTTTAGCATTTTCACTGTGTCAGTTGTCTATATTAGTCCCACTAGGCTGGTGGCCTATTTTAAGAAGTGATTTGTGATGTTAATTTACTAACCATGGGAAATTTGGCCAGGGCATCATAGAAATTCCCCTACTATTTTCAGTAAGTTCCAAGGGATCTTTTACATCTTCCTGAGCTTTGTCAGGTAGATTGGACCTTGGTTTAATGTCTCATCTGTAAGACAGATCATTCAGGGGTGCAACACCACTAATGCTGCAATGCAATGTCTGTAAAAAAACAATAAAGAATCCAACAACCAGGGATGGCTTTTCAGCACCAAAGACAAATGTGGTACCTGCTGAGCCACTGACATTGCATATATATTAAAGACAGCCAGTACGGTGGTGTTTCCATGAGAATTTATCAGTGTATGGTGGGCAATTAACATGATGTAAGGCAAGCTTCACAACAATGCATAGTAGTCATGAAGGAAGAATTCCAATACTAAGCCATGTATAAGTGGTACTGACATGGGCATTTTGAGGGGCAATGCATGCCAAATATGGGGTAACATTGATCATTACACATTGTTGGACTGCTAGGTCTGTTGCAGTTCATATAGCACATTGATGGGCCAACAGCCATGGATGTGTGGCAGTGCGTTGCAGTTGGCATGATGTAAGGGCATGCTCTTGCTGTCATGTATTCCCTCAGTGATGGTGTGGAAATCACTAACATATCATGTTTGTGTGTTGAGAGGAATGGATTGCTGTAGCCAGTGATTTTTATAATTAATCAGTATATCTATATACCTTATAGAACTGTTCTGTTATAATACCATATTTGGCTATAGTATGAGTGCTATGCTACTTATGTTTGCCTCTGGATAGAAGGTCCATTCATCTTTGAAATAAGACCATGTTCTCCTTTATATGCTCAGGATCTGAACAACAATACAGAAAAATGAAAAGACACGTGAAAGTATACCCTGCAGGGGTCCTTGCAATTATGCATTAACTGACACTGACATGCACCTGTCATGTATACTTATTGTACAGATCAAGAACTCTCTTTCTGTCCCCTTCTTTCCATTGTTGCAGAAGGTCCAAGTGACACCTGTTAAGGTCACTGTAGTGGTGCCTCCACTTCTCACAACAAAACAAGAGTCCCCAAGGAGGTGCTCCCCTGATCTCTGTAAATGAATTACAGAGATATTTTGAACTCCTTATAGCACCAGCTGGGTGTCCTGCCATCCTCAGGGGCTTATAAAGCTATAGCTACAATAAAGGTCACAGTTAAGAGGAATGTGGTAGCTCATTTGTGTTATTGCATGCTGCAGCTACTGGCATATGATGAGCAAAAGTAAGCAGCATGTTTATGCGACATGCAACATCGCCACTATGTAAGGACATATACACACATGGCATGGCAGGAAGATGTTTGGATGTGAACAGCATAATGGCAAGAGAGTGAGTAGACCACAGTAACCCATAGTAACTTCCACATCTTTAGTTTTTCTTTGTGCCATAATGATATGTTACATATATCTACCTATCTAGTGGGGTCAGTAACACACATACCCATACACAATGCATTATGCAGCTCCCCATACACAAGTTTAAAGGCATTCACTTGAAACTGGCTCACTAGCATTACAGTCATGCTATGATCCCTGAAACTGAGTGATAAATTCAGCAATTGTGTTCATTGCACTTCAGAATTTCATGTACTTACAAACTAGTACAGTAAACTTTTCAATCTGTTTGGGATTTTCAGAAAAATTGCAGTCATATTAAGTGAAAATGGGATAATTCATGTATAAGTTCAGAGACTAGTTTTGTGCAACAGCTGCAAATTTCTGGAGTTTGTTGAGTTAAATATGGTCTCTAAGGGATTAATGTTGGTCTGATGTCAACTAACTGGTGTATCGTGATGTCCTTCATCAACTAAGGGACTTTCCTTTTCCAATATTCTCTTATGGTACACATCGGCTAGGGAGGTGAAATACAATGTCTAACTGTTCAGCCCAGCTCTGGTATTACAAAGGGGTGGGGGTGTTCAGGCAAACATAGTTCTCTTCAGCCTTTCTGAGATTGTTCTCTGAGGGAATGGTCATAACACCTAAGCTGCATATATGGAGTACTTTGTAAAACATCTGCAACATGTTCTTGTGTGCCTGAGCTTGGGGGAGACGAATGGTACTGACATATACATGTAACAAGCAATATGTGGGTCATAATAAGAACTGGCAATGACATGCAGATAGATGGCCTACATTAGACTACACATACAAAGTACAGGGGTATTACACCCATGAGCTATGGTCATGGTACATGTATAACTGTGTTTTCTTTGACAGTCTATGTCATGAGTAGGGTAGGTGACAAAAAAATGGCATTCCAGTGCAGTGGTAGGCCTTGCAGCACTACAACACTTGCATAGATAGAAAGGGTACCATGTACATTATTTATTCAATCCACAGTTGTGGTATAAGCTGCATGTCTAATGTCAAGAGCCCTAACACACAGAATGCATGATATGTGCCAAATATTCCTTCCGTATGTCAGGGACTTCTTTGAAGGTAAATGCAACTATTTGGTGTGTGTCATACTGTCTGCCAATAAATTTCTTATTTGATAAAAGAAATATATTTATAAATAAATCATTATTTTATTGTGAATTTGAATAAAAGGTTAAGACATACAGACATGTACATGCAATGTGATAAGAAGGTGGGTCAACTATGAATTTGAATAGACAATTAGAACTATATGTAGACTTTTCTAGACACTGCCTGAAAGTGCATATGGTTAATTTCATCCCACAGCCCCAGTTCACCTTTTCAGAAATGTCCCACTAGGTGTTAACATTCTACACTCACTTGTAAGTCAGGCAGCCAAGCTTCTTACCTTTTTTAAAGTCTAAGAATAGGCTATGATTGTTTTAATCTTGCAGAACCAATATTTTTCTTTCATAAATAAAGAAATACAAGATGTTAATTACCCATGTCAGTGGTCCACCAAGTTGCATACTTGCCTTTAATGTTGGGAAGACCAGAAGGATATGACTTATCCCCCCCACACACATATACACACACACCAGCTGTTTGGATTTATGTCCCAGTACTGACAATATCTTCCAGCATAATGGGTGAGCTGAACTATTGCGGTAACATCCATCAAAAAAAATATTAACCAAGGCCTCATCTGCCTAAGATGGAGGTATCTCAGGAAGATGTCATTTAACAAAAAAAAAAATTAATAAAACTGACCAAGTGGTTGAACTAAATTTATCTTAGACAGTATGAATATAATTTCCTCTGAGATGAAAATTGTCCATGCCTAGTGGAATTAATCTGCAAATAAGTTAAGTAAGAGTAGATTAACTGAGGCCTGCACAGACAGGAATGTACATCAGCATATGAAACTGAGGCAGAAGGAGGGCAATATATATAAAACATGGTCCTGTGTAAATTACAAACCGGATCTGATTGCATACAGCAAAATGTGAGTTTACTCAACTCAAAAGGATGCATCAGCCAGCAGAATAACAGAACAGTAGTCATCCCATATGCAGAGAGATTTCACTAAAACAAATTTGGAATATTATATTTGAAATTGTGTACACTTTCATGTGCTTACACGGTTATGGGGATCATTCTGCAACAGCATACACCTCCTGCTTAGTATCTTTGGTTGGTGTCCCTCAGTTCAGATTGCAAACTTCATCTTTGTATTTAGTATAGTCCCATAACTAAAATGGTACTACTAAATCCCAACTAATAATGCAAATGCACAAAAATAAATTAGAAAACTTAAAAGCTCCAGTGATCTGCATTAAAATCAAGTGTTACATAATAAGCATGAATTAAACAGAAGTGATGAAACCATGCTGAAAATGTCACAAGCCATAATATTACACATATTTTAAAAAGTGTGAAAATTAATTACGATAGATGACTAACTGTAAAACGCAGCCATTTAAAATGAAGCAGCTAAAGAAATGAATTAAAATGCTAACAATAAAATTAATAAAATGAAGGTGTCAAGTTACAAACTGAATAATTATGAAAACTGAAGAAAGGATCCATCTCTTTGTTATAGCAAGATAGCCGCCAAATTTGAATTTAAATAGAGACAATAAATGTGAATGGCTGCATAGCAATTAAATGGCTGAAACGTAAAAAAAAAAAAAAAAGAAAAAAGGCAGGCTACTGATTTTAAGAAAAGACACAGTAGCATGAACATGCTGTATACATTACTGTCTGTCAGTTAATGCAGAAGACTCTGGTAGTTAGCACAGAGAGTCTGGCAATTATTATAAAGAGTTTGTCAGCACAAAGATCAAAGCAATGATTTTTAGTACAGGGTTTGGTTTCCTCAGCCTTTGTGCACTGTGTGTCCTTGAGCAAGTTACTTAACCAGATGGTGTTTTGGGGCAATTAGAAATTTGGGTTTGGCTCCTTATTGGTCACTTGGACTGCACACCTAGTAACTACCTATCAACCTAAATGTCATTTAAAAAAAGAGTCAGCTTTATCAATTTAAGTTAACTGAAAGATATTTATAATTTATCAAAGACTGACTCAGGAATTCAATAACAAGTGTGTACATATCATGTTAAGCCTACACATTTGTTCGTCTAAGCATGATTATCATCTTAGCATATATGAGCTTTGAGTATGCAAGCTACTAAGCAACACTACAAGTCGATCAGCACCTGTTTGTGACCAGAACACCTTCTAGTAGCCAAGTTGAGGTTCAGATAGGATTGCGCACACAGTATAAAAAAAGTTGTAAATAAGCTCCACCTCAGTAAGCGAGCTTGTGAGGATAGCAGAATACAAGGCAATGGTGGATTGAATTATATAATTAAGAGGCAGGAGGAGTTCACCAAGGAACATGAGTTTTTATAACTAAATAGGATATTGTACAAACACCACAGGTAATACTTATTGATAAATATTGAATCAATGCTGTCCACTCAGGAACACAAATGCATTATAAAAAGGAAATGTTGACAATAGGAGGTGAGATGGATTCAGTAAATATAATAGATGTAAAATGATGTCAAAGTGGAGAAGTGAGATAACAGTTGGCAAGGAAAACAGATATATGCTCACACTGCAGGTAGTGTACATCAGTTGTTGTGTCCAAAAATGCATGATTTGAACCCAGACTTGCTCTGTTTCTCCCACCACACACGTATTGTTTAAAAAATGTACTCAACTTTCAATCTGCTGACCTATGCACTTCAGCAGGGGACTTCAATTTTCAGTTGTTGACACAAGTAATCATAAAAAAAGACTATTTTAGAGGTATATGTGTTAAGAAAGCATGTTTTGTATAGTAATGTACATTATGCAGCAGATCAGATATTTAAAAAAATATGCACTGGAGTACTTTGAGTATATCTAGCTACACTCCAGGTGCAGATGTATGGAACTACACTGCCACTGTGATGCATACTGTAAGAATAATCAAAGGAATAATTTACATACGCAGGATTGAAGCAGGTTAAAGAAATATAACCCTTTTATTGCCTTATATGTATGAAGGAAGCAACAATGAGGTTGAATTATGAATGTAAACACCTGTAAAATGGGGAGATACTGAGAAGAATCACTCACATAAGATAAATCATTCAAATAATAATATTAATTCAGGAAACAAACATCTGTGGCAGCAACCTGCGTGTTGTGAATGGTAGAAAGTGTGACTGTTCATACACTCTCTGGATGTATGTATTGCAATACAACATATTAGCAGATACCATTCTGCAATCCACACTTATAGCTGTCTAACTATAGCAGGTGAGAGATGTACACATTTGCAAAATAAGAGGCATGCTCATATAACTTGTACTAACATGCACATAAATAAAGGAAAATGTGTACTGAAGTCTCTTGACAACTGGGTTGGGTTTGTAAGAATGTTAGTATGTCACTAAGCATAGGATGTAGGTATCTGTGATACACATAACACCAATGGATAGGTAGCCTATTCAAGACTTAAGCCAAAAAAAAAACTTATATGACAGCAATTTTTGTATAATGACATCAGCTGCAGGGGAAATGAATCAACTCTCATGTTATAATTTATTCAGTATGATGCATTTGTGTGAGTTTAAGAAATCATACAATGTATGCTTTCCTGCAGTAACAGTCACACCAAACATGTTGAAATACAAAAGTCTATCAAAGTACACAAGTGAATGCAGTACAGCATCATGTTGTACATCACATTTAGCCCTTAAATGAGCCTTGTTAAATACATTAATTAATACCTGACAAAACAGCAACATAAATCCCAACCATGCTCATAAGAAAGCACAGCAATAACTATAATATCATCAAGTAGACACCAGAAAACACATGGAAGTATCACAACACAGGTTCAGTCACACTTTGCAACAAATCCACAGTATTTTGGGGAAATAAATAATGCCCATAAGCATTGTCTGACATACTTAGCAGTTACACTTACCTAGACTCAATCTCATACCTGATGTCAGACCTCAGAAAGTGGTCTATAAACCAATGATGCCACAGAAAGAAGTAACTCTGCCATGTCATAAAGAATGCACTTGAAGGGATTATAACAGTATCAATTTGGAATGGCTATGTCTCTCCTAACTTTGAGTCTGAGACCTAAATATATGGCCCAGTTACTGCACCATATCACCATTCTTTACCTAGGCAACTCCTGCCTATCAGAATTCTCTGACAGACATTCCTTACCTGATCCAAACACCTACCTACTATATGTCACACTTTACAAAGCTGTGTACTATCTCTATCTACCACAGAAGACAGCAATGTACAGTTGTCAAAAAGGATAAATGTCAAGGTGTGAACTAAGAAAGGCTTTTAATGGTCATGCATCCAATAAAATTATTCTTAGGGATCAAAATAATTTAGCCATGTTGCTGTTCACACAAAGGTGAACCAACCATATCACTGTTTGTTGGATAAGCCACTCTTATCTGTCGATATTGTTTTGCCCATATACATTCTCAGATTTGAATCAACGTCTGAGTACACACTATAGCAGTCAGTATGAACAGCATGTGTCAAAGGAGAACTGTCACCACAAGGATCACAGAACACCTATTCTGAAAGGCATAAAATCATCAGTGTGTTGAAAGGCCTACAGTAGACCTAACAGGGTTTGATGCTATATTCTGTGAGTCACTGCTTCATCTCACTACTCTCACACTATATCCTTTGCCAGATGTGAACAGCTGCCACTGTAGGTCCACAATCTTCAAACATTTGCATTAACCACATGTGGCAGAGGTGAAGTCTTGCCTCAAATGTGAGACAGAACATATTTGAAGGCATGACATCATCACAGTGTGTAAAGCAGTTGTTTGGGCTAAAAGGGGGGTTAAAATAATAGATTAATCCTCTCTTACTGTAATTGTATATATTAGAACTATAGTGGACCTCACTTATCCCTAGAACTAGAGTCACACTCAATCAAGCTACACAGTCACTGTTGGTTTTGAGCACCTTCCTATTTAAGTATACAGGCTAGAAGATATTGTATTGACTACACATGCCACAGGATAAGTCTTACTTCAACTCTGAGACAGAAATATCTGAAGGCGTGATATCATAATAGTGTAAGGCATATGTGTGGCTTAAAAAGTGGTGTTAGTTGTCTCTTTATGTGAGTATTTTGCATGATGGTAGGTTTACACAAGCACATGTGTTGGATAATCCAGTCATCTCTTTGACTGTAGAAAAATATGCAATACTTAGAGAATACCAGATTTAAACTCATGCCTAAGTCTATAAGGTAAAGCACTTTGTATTATTTCCTGATGCCACAAGAAAAGGCTTACTATAAAAGGGTGACAAATTACATTTCATGAAATATCCTCATCAGTGATTAACTAAGCAGTTGTCTAAGGTAAAATGGACAAAAAGTAGTAAAAGAACCAAATCAAGTTATACATCTTTACTCAGATCTGTGGGTGCTGGCATTCCAAACCAACATGTAAATATGCATTTATTTAGCATTTGTTCAGAGGGGCTTTGGCATTCATTAAGAGGGGTGGTATAATGGTTATGTGGATGAATTTCGCATAGTAGTTAAAGTCTTTACCTTCGAGACCTCAGGTTACTGGCAATGCTTAAAATGGTGCTTTGAGACAGTTATCCTAGCATTCACCTATGAACCTATTACAGAATGTTATACTGCAAATTCCATTTTTCTGACAGTTGTATTTCATGTTAAATTCCTAATAAAAAGTCTGGGACAATAGCTATTCTGACCCTTCAGAAAATGATCTATAATCATGATTCAAACCCAACGTTATTTCTGCTGTGGTTCTAGGCTTACTGCACTATCACCATGAGCCACAGAGAAAGTTACATAAGATGTGTATTTTCTTTTTACAGTACTGTACAGAATGCTAATGGAAGCACAACAGCAAAAGTCATATTTGCTTTACGAATGACAGCCTAAATTAAAGTTTTGGGTTTTTGCCTTCAGGATGTTGCTCTGCTAGTGACTTCTGATAATCAGCAGTGCACATTGCCAGGGATTGTGCAAAGGCAGAAGATAAAAAAATAAAAAAGAGAGAAACAAAAAAATAAATATATCAATAACACTGAACTCAGCACCTATGGCATTAACCTGACCTGTTCAGTCTTTTAACAGTGCTTGCCATATGATAACTTGCATTTCTGTCACACATCATTATGCACTCATGTAATTACACTTTCTGTGGAAGGGGCTATGCAGGAGACTACATAAGTGCATTTTGAGCACAGCATATGTTGTTGTTGTCTTTCGGCTTTTCCCAGTTAGGGGTTGCCACAGCGGAACTCTGGTCTGCTAATGATTGGCAGTAGATTTTCACGAACGCCAAGGTGCCAGCTCGACGTTCAACCTTCAACGAAGGCACGCCAATTTACACATGTCTTTTGAATGCCCACCCAACCGCGGGGAGGACATGCAGACTCCACACAGAAGGCACACCATATACAAGTAAGAATTATATATTTTAAAGGAAATGTATTTGTGTCATGACTACTACACTGAACATATTTCACATATCTTGGATTAATTATCCATATTCCCATATTCTTTATGTTAATGAATTTATTTCCTCACACTTTAGTAAATGTCTTATTTGTTACATCACAAACTAGATCCTCTACTCATGCATGGCTCACACCTTACCAGGATGTGAAGATGTAGTGTTAGCACAAGTGCTTTGAGTGTGCTCCTACAGACCCACACACGGCATAATTCACCTTTGGCATACCACATACACACACACACACACACACACACACACACACACACACACACACACACACACACACACACACACACACACACACACATTTCCTTGGTATCAGGCTTGCCCTCCTTTAAAGCACTTGTGTCCTGTCATTTACACATTTCTTTGGGACTTAGGGTTGTCTATATTTGACAGACAGACTGGCTGGAAAAGGCTTGCTGAGTCAGATACTTGCTTTAATCTAAAGTGTTGGAATGATCTGCACTTTTTTTCTGCTCAAGTTCAAATGACTGTTATGAAGGTTGTGATCCTCAATTATTTGTAGCATTGCTACCAGAAATGCAGTCCTACTAGTAGGGATTACTGCTTGCTCAGCACCTTGTACAAACTATGCTGAGATTGCCTTGGTTACTGTTTGTATGTCTATGTTGGGCACCTTGTATGCATGATGCACAGTATTGAGCAGTCCAAGCATATGCGTTTGGAAAATACATATTGCTTAAATTACTCAGTTGGATGGCATATTCCCTAATTTGTGGCTTATATATTAATGTTAATTTTACCTTTTCTTACGGATACATAAGAATGTTGTTTGTGTACCTATGCAGATGATTGTGAAATTAGAGTTATTATTTTGGGTGTTGTTTTGGTTTGATGTACAGGTTTCATACCATGTGCCATGAAAAAACATTTTTATATCAATTTAATAGATTATCATTTATGTTGCATATATTATTCATGAGTAGCTGCTAATGTTCCTGTACAGCTGAACCATGTCTTGTCTTATTGACACACACTACATGCATATGGGGGTAATTACTTTTATCTCTTCTTTACAGGTTCATCACTTATCTTTGTTAATGCTGTTGCATTTTCTCTCTTCTGGGGTTGACTCCATCTGATGCTCATAGAACACAACCATTACAATGGCGAGAAAAGGTTAATAATTTTGCATGCATCACTTTTATTGTTTATTTGTGCTTAGCTTCTTAAGTTTTCACTTGGGTAGTGAGTGTGCATGTTAGTCTCTGCCTCTTAGCCAGGTCCATAACATACTGTACATGCCTCCATCTGCCAGGATCATCCATAGTTGCAGGTTCTTCCTCAGACTCTGCATCTGTATTTGCTGCCCCTGCTGCCCCTGCCCGCAGTGCTAGGAAACGTTGTCCTTGGCCTTGCTCTCCATGTTGCAACTGCTTCCTAACAATTATATGTGTAGCAAGACAAAGACTGTCAGATTTCTGGTTAAGGTGGCTAAGTTATAGTGCAGGACACCTCCAGATGTATCTAGACATTGGAATCTTGATTTGACAACACAAATGTATGCTCTATAAGTGGGATCGTGCAGGTTTCTCATGGGTGTCTGGAGCCAAAGTTCCAGGACAAAGTTCCAATGCATAACCGGCATCCCCCACTAGATGTCCATGTGGGAAGTCACCTCTAGAAAAATGTATATAAAGGACATGTATGCCATATTTAGGGGTCATGAAGACTGTCAGGGATACCTGAACTCACATTATAGTTGATGCATTTGGCATTACAGACCACCTGACAGTTGGAGCAATTTCTTTTATTGTTCGTGCATCTCTTTCCCTGTTCTCTAGGTGGGGCTATTATTTGAATGTGTGTGTGTGTGTGTGCATTCTATGGCCCCCAGAATCTTACAGAAAAGAGTTATGGTGTAGAAATATCGCATGGTAGCAGCTCTCTCCTCTAGGGTACATGGAAACCAGATATGCTCCCTTTCATTTTGTAGTATTGCATCAAGATAGCAGTATCATATTCTTCAGGCTGAGGCCTATTACAGTCCTAGTAATATCCCCTGTAGAGTCTCTGAAAAGGGCCTGTGGCTAGTATACATAATGCTACACATATCTTGGCTTCCAGTAAGATGGGTTCAACATGATTTCCCCAGGGCCTCAGGTGAGGGTAGTAGCGGTTCACTATTTCTTCTAAGGTATCCCTGACAGCAAGGGTGCCCGCAGGCAGGTGCAAGGGGGTGCACTTGCACCCCCCTGGAACCGGCTGGCCAGGAGATTAATTTTCTTTAAAAAAAAAAAAATAATACGTTGACGTTCTTGGTCCTGGTCCCATAATGCATCACATCTCTGTGTGCATTGTCATTCGCGCTCAATTTGAAATACAACAAGTGGTGTCTGGTATTCACTTTGCAGGAGAATAAGTCTTCAAGTTTTGCTTGCTGATTCGCCTGTTCATGGCGAATGAGTTTTGCTTTATTCATTTAAGGAAGCATGACCAGGAGTTGGAGAGTAAGTGTTCACATTTGCTTTACTCAATCAATTATGCGCCATTTCCAAGTTGTGGCACACATGTGTATTAGCATGAGAAATAAGTGATTGTTATTGAACCCTTTCTCTTTCTGCTGTATGGTACTGGAAGTAAAAGCTGTTCCTTACACATACATTGACATGGGTGAGTTTCAACTCCATCTCATTACTACTTGGGAAGTTTTAATGGTACTGCTCACCATGGTGATTCGGGTTGTTATGCTAGCAGTCGTAAACATAAAACAGCGAAGCAAAGTTAGTGTGACTTTGTCATAAATCTCTATTTCTCCACGCACGCATTATGTCATTTACGCGTCATATAGCTGGCTTAAATAGATGTGTGCTAACTGCATGTGTGCTGTATGTTTAAATAAAACAGAAATGCAGCAGAAACGGGGATGGTGTGTTCAAAGATTTAAATACAATTAGGAACTGTAAGTTGGTGTATCAGCATCAGGAGTGTGATTGAATGTGAGGTCTGTTGTTAAGTCTTGGTGTGGTGCTTATAAAATGGTGTCATTTACATGTGTTGGGTGTTTGTGCTTTATGTGGAACACTTCACAAAGTAATAAAACTTTTAAGTAAAATCTCCCATGTAGATGGTTTTGTCAAAAGGCTGATTCACTAAACTGTACGCATTGTTTTTTTCTAGTATGAAATATCATTTTGTCTGGTAGAACTGTAGTTTCATAAAGTGGACCCTTGGTGTGTGTGTGTGTGCTTGGTTATTAAATTATAGCATTGTTTTTCTTTGTATGTACTATAGGGATTACTAAAAGTTATGATGAAGGTGTAAATATTGTTTAATGACAAAAAAAATGTCCTGGGGCACTAGCACTATGAAAGAGAAAGCAAAATGTTTTCTTCTCGCCCCAACATTTCAGGCTAGTATTATGAACCCATTTTGATGGCTTCATTCTCATTGTTGTTGCAGAGTTTATTACTGAATGGGATTGGTTAAAACACACTGCTGTATGACATACTGAAGTTGCCAGGCATTTTTTTTTTGATAACCAGAAGACAGTGTCAGTAGCCTTGCGTATGTACATGTGCACGTTTTGTAAATTTGGAGTAAGATGCACCTGCCTTACCAGTTAGATTTGAGAAAGTAATGTTCCACAGAGAGGGTGGTGTGCCCCTTGATTATGTTGCTTGAAGTGATGGTACAGCATTAAGTCATCACAGGAGTCCATAGTTGCTTTGGATATTCCAGTAAATGGATGGGATTAAACTGTGGGCAAGGTTGTTGCACTGGGGCTTGTTGCAATACAGTAACAGACTCTGTAGATCATTGACATTTTTTCTGCCCCTATTTATCATAAACTGAGGCCTTTCATACCTAGTTCATGTGAATATTAATGACATCTTTCAATCCTGTCTGTAAGGCTTGGTGACATTTTCACACTAACATCTAAATTTCTCCTAGTCAGTATAAATACCAAATAAGATGTCCCAGAAATAGTCACAGGCAGTTGTTGCGATAGCAGTGCATATAGAATGCATATATGTATGTATGTATGTACATATGTGTGTGTATATTGTTTCTTTTTTTGTGTGTGTGTTTTTTACTCCAGGCTTTTATTAATGTATGTAAATGATCATGATATTAAATACTAGATACCACAATTTAAATTAACTTTTGAGAAATGTGTGAATAAGTTGCTTATGTTTTGTAGGTGTAAGAAATGTGGATTTGATTGTACTTTAAGATGCACTGGATGTTAACACTATCATGTGTTGTTTATGCACCATGAGCAGTCCTGCTGAACTTGTTCACCTTGCATACATTTCATCAACCACTTCTTTTTTGTAGCAATACTCATCAAATTGTGTTCACCCTGCATACATTTCATCACCACTTTTTGTAGCAATACTGTTGGCAAATTTTCCAATGCAAAATGTTATAGCTTTTATTTTGTTTGTGCAGTTTGTTTTCATCCTGCCCTTCCCAGCAAACATTTTTCACTTTGGCTATATTGGGATCCTTTGCCCACTATAGACTGAACTTTTTTGCAGCATTCATTTTGTTTATAGTCTGTTTTACTCTTTACTATGGCTTCTTTCCTTTCCCATGGCTATGACTTCTTCCATTGAGAAGTAAAGCTGCAGTGAAAGGTAATTTTTCAAGTATCGCACACGTTTTGCCTGTGTTTCTTTAGTGATGGTGAGTTCCTAGTGGCTATAATACTAACAGTCAGAGAAACGCCTTTCATTTTTGCCATTCTCTAGTTGTGAGAACAGTCCATTTGGTGGCATAAAAGGTATTATCCATATTTCCTTTTACGCTTGTTGTCATTCCCCGTCTGTAAAATGGCATCAGTGGTGTACTGTGACTTGTTGCTTGCAACCCATTGACACATCCTGTTCAAGGGAATCAAACTTTTTTTTACAAGACACTTGGGTCATGCCCTGTCAAATCACAGTGTGTGGCTTATAGAATTTGTTCTTAAATGTGGGTCATCACTGTCACAACTGGAGATCTGGTTGCTACACTAGTGGGGTCAACAGATTCATTAACATTATTAAAAGGTGAACAACTGTCACTGTTTAAAGTGCTCTATTAAATTTAATAAAGAACCATGTGTGTGTAGAAATGCTTTTTATTTGAAATAGTTAAAGAAATGGGGATGTGTGCCATAACTGTTATGTAACAAGCTGGGAAGGTGTGAAGAAATTCTGATGTGGTGATCTACTGTTTTATGGCATACATCATACATGTACTCCTCTTCCATTTATTTCGACTGGGGTTCTAGAGTGTCATTGCTGCAGCCACATGATCATTGAAAATAAAACTGGTCATCCCTTACTTTTGGGGTGTATCGTGAACTCCACTGTTCATCATGAGATACACACACCGAATCATACATTCTGGCTAAGGTATGGCTTTGGTTGTCCTCCATCTGTACACTGCTTGGGTTAAGTTACCATTACTAACATTTTAATTTTTCAAGATAAATGCATTATTAAACTCATGTTAAGCTGATTTGTTTGAGTCCTGCACATTCTCTGCAGTAGAACGCTAGCTATGTTTTATTTAAAGCAGAGTCTCCAGGTTCATTTAAGCTGGTTAGTGGTTCATTCCTGTTGTTTACTCTCCTACAGGCCTCCCAAACTTTTGAAGAAAGGTGCTCTGCATTCAGTATGTTACAGAGGCCTTCACTGTCTACTTTTTTGGAGGTTGTTGAAAAGGCAAGATTGTCTGAGCTTTTGCAACAGATGTTGTGTCTTCAGTTTGCAACAGTTAACCTTAGCAAACACTACTTATTCCTAGGTGTGATCAGGAACTGGAAGCTGCATCTCTTTTAGGCAGTCTTTCACATCTTTTCTTGTTTTCCACAGCTGCTGCTTTAAGAAAACTGTTTATATTAATGAACTTTTTGTAAGTCTAGTTTTCATTCAATAACAGTAATTTATAATATCCAATGTATCATTATTTAATTACTTCAATCCTCAGCTGTTTGCCAGAAAAGTACAGATTTTAGGAGGAACACACAAAAAATATGAGGCAAAAATCTGGACATTCTGCGAAAATCTTTACAGTTGAGAGGTATGATGGTGCTTACTGCAGTATTAAGTTTTCCTTGCATAAACATGTACAAAAGCAAAAATCAACTAGTTTTATGTAATTATTGTTTGTTGTTGTCCAGGTTACCATGATGCACATGTTTATCATTGGTGTACCTGAAACAAATCAGAAAATGTTTTTTTTTAATCCCATACCTGACACTTTTTTTTTTTCTTTTGTTCAGTAACATAATAGAAGCTCTGCAAGATATTGACTACAAAGGTAGTTGTAGCCCATCGGATTCTTTAGGTTGTCTTACAACTTCAAAGCTAATGCATCAGACAAGAAGCGAGCATTCAGATATAGTAGCAATATGATATAGTTCATTACTGATGGCAATTCGTTTTCAGAATTCTTCACATTGCAGGTTTTGCATCATTTTAGGATGCAGATAAAATAAGTTGAACTGAGCAGTGTTACTGCTGGAAAAGCCAGACGTCAGTGAAGAAACTAATGAGTCAGGATAGGGAATATAAATACTTGTTCTGTAATAACTCTCAAAATCCATGCCTACTGTGTTTGCTCGGTGTGTCGACTGCAAATCTTTGGCAACACTAACTCAATACCAAGTTTAGTTGCTAGTGATCTTGCCTTACTGAGAATGCCATTCCTAAAGTGCTCTTCAGCATGGTTGTGGTGCTCCTTGAATATTTAAATGAGTCTGTTGATGTGTTGTTGAACCTTTACTATACAAGTTGAACATACTGAAACATCTGAGCAACAGGCTCAAGAACTGCTGAGTAATTTGCAATAATGAACTGAGAAATCAGAAACGTGCATGAAGAGCAAGCACTGAGTAACATAAGTGCATTTTGTCTGGTTTCACCAGCAGTGCTCTTCTGAAGATCAGCCAGGTAGTTAAATATTTTCTCAAAGTTCTGACTAAACACACGAATGGATTTATATTACTCGGTCCATCATGTCTCACACAAAAGAAATATATTTGGTAGCAATGCTCATCATTTTGGACTGTCACAGAAAAAAAGTAATAATCTTCTTGATAACACCAACAGCACTACGTATTTCAGGAACATCATTCAGATCATTGACTACAAGGTTTAGTCTGTGAGATGCACAGTGGATAAAGGCTCCTTTTGGATATTTTTCATGAAACTTTGCCTGAACACCATTCTGGATGCTTGTCATTATGGAGCAGCCATCATAGCCTTGTCCGAGTAATTTGCCCAGGTCTAGACCGTAATTTATGCATTCACTGACAATGACATTTGATATAGACAGTGCATCTCTCACAACAATGGGAACAAAAACTGTAAACTCTTCTTGAATACAATCATCAACAAACCGAATGTCCAATGACAACTGCTCAATGTCTGAGATGTCTGCAGTTTCATCTACCAATACACTAAATCCAACTGCCCTGTTCGCTGCACAGTCTCCTTTCGAAGTACGTGTTCATATTCTGCCGACTGCCAACAGCTCATTTTGCACCCTATGGGATGTGTACCAAGCATTTCCTGCAGCTGTTTCACAGTGCTGTTTCAGTATTGTGTCACCAGCTTCAATAAAAAAATCTAACAAGTAACACAAATTTCCACCAGAGCCTTCTTTTCCACAGAGAGGAATGTCAAGGGTTGCACAGTAAATAATGGTAGATACAATTGGTTCCAATTTATTTTGGTTCTCTGCAATTTGTTTTGCTACTGCTGCATCTAGCTGTGGAATAACAGCTGTTTCTGGCTTCTGTCGTGTTTCTGTATGAGAAAAATTGGAAGCATCTTCAGTAGAATCCTTGTGCCATGATGATTGCATGTGATTTCTTGCAAGACTCATTGAAGGCATTATATTTTGTGCACATAGTAGTGATAAAGCTGCCTTGCAACCCACAGTGAAGTGACTGAGGAAATAATACACAAGTTAAGCAGAGTGGGCCTTTCAAGAGAGGAGAATATGCAAGCCACGGTGAGTACTGAGACAACCAACTATATCTGAATATAGTTGGTTAATAAATAATGACATGCATTTCAATTTCAGACTTCATATCATTCAGAAAATTCATTTTAACACAAATCCTTTTATTCTAGCAACTTTCTAATGTGTCCTTAGTTGTGTGCCTTTATCACTAACATTATAACAGGCTTTGTCCAGATTTCTTGTGTTAACAGATTGAGAGGTATGGTGTGTATGTGTGTCTGTATGTATGTATAAGAAGGAGGAAGCATACCCCTCAGCTGTCCAGGTTTTTGGAGAATGTCCAGATTTGTGTCTCATATTCCTCCTAAAAAGCATTGAAGTTGCTAAATAATGACAGACATTTGAGTTTTAGATGTCATATCCTTTAGAAAAATGCATACTAACATAAATCCTGTTATTCTAGCAATGTTCTAAGTTCATGAGAGCAATATTTATAATCTGCTCCTATTTATTTTAGGCTTTGTCCAGATTTCTTGCACTTAGAGGTTGAGGTGTGTGTTAGAGAGAGTGAAATGTCCTAGAGTTAGCAGGTGGAATTTATTTTCAAGTGCATTTTCAAGGACTTGTAAGCTTCAAGGGAAGAGAATTTTACTGCTGCTCATGCTAAGCCTGCTTAAAATGTGCAACAGTTTTGTTTAGCAAATGGTATCACTATTGTGGTATAGAATTTTTAAAGTAGCACAGCAGGTAGCATACTTGCATCTTGATACAGAGGGCTATAGGTTCTACTCCCACAACATGTAGATTTGTATTTTAAGTGGGTGTATGTCCTCCTTTGGATGAGATGCCTAATAACTATTTTTCAGTTTGCCACCCATTCCCTATTGCAATATACCAGCTTACCATTTTTTTAATATAATGTAGGCAAATTATTCTTCAAGGGCAGCAGGCATTGAATTTGTAGAGGAAACACTGAAATATAAAGTTGTTTTCTAGCAACAACCTCTTCACTGGTTTCAGATCTCTTTAATGTGGAATTATTCAGATGAGTTTTACTTCTGCAAAGATTCTGCATATTGATTGATATTGGTGGATTGTATGACAGAAGTTTGAGTAGAGTGGCCCTTTATGGTTGAAATGTTCTGAATTGGGCAGGTTGTCATTACTGGTTCATCTGATTTGTTTCATTACTTAAAGGAAAAATGTTCAGAACTATATATTTAAAACACACTCTAACAAGTGGTGCTGTATTATACAAGGAATATAATTCAATTATTATATAGTATAATTAATACAGTCAGGAAGGTGAATCAAATAACTTTTGCATGGTTCTAAAAATGTGTGCAAGGAGCCTATGATTTGAAAACAGCCCAAAGGTAAACTTACCCTGCCACTGGCCAGATGCATTTTCTTTGAATGAGGGTTTCAATTTTGTTTCGGTGAATGTGGCTTTCAAAGGTAGAGAAGTTTTAATGCTAAGCCTCTTTTCATTGTAAGACTATTGCTTTGTTTAGGTTTAGTAAATGACTATCAGTGTTTGTGCTATAAAATTTTAAATAAAATTTGTAAATGAAATCCAAATATCTGTAATCATTGGAGAAGTAAAGCATAAAACAGTATGTACACTGAGAGATTTGAACAGTGTCTATGACAAATGGGGAAAAATAGCCAAGTAATGCGACGCTGGAATGGCTGCATGGGTGAGGGTAGGGCTGTGTGGGTGGGGGCAGCAGAGGGGTGGGTCTGTGTGGGTGGGGCTTGGGTTTGCACCCCCCTGCAAAAAACCCTTGCCTGACAGCCCTGTAGCACTCTAATGTTTCAGTATCATGAAGTCCATGATAGGTCAATTGTGGTCTGAACAATTTTCTCCTTCAATGCCAAGCACCTGATATTAAAGCCTGTTGCACATACAACTTATTATAGCATCAGCAACTCCTAACATTTTTTCTAAGTATGTTTGTGGCTATTTTCCAAATAGGACTGTACTAAACAGAGTTGAGTGTAGGTGTGGGTTTTATAAACTCTTGAATCACTCCACTATGTTAATTTGCATCATTAGCATGTGATTCACATATGTGTTACTTCATTAGCATAGTCTGCCTCTTTTGCTTGTTTGGCAGCCAAAACAACGAGTAAAGAAGGTCACACAGAAAAAACAATTGGTTAAAAAACACAAAAAGAAAAATCTAGCAATGCTAGACTTTCCACTGTGTGATTCCTTAAACCTCTTGCATTAAAGACGGCATGGGATATATGAAAATTACCCTTTAAGGACATCAGGTATTTCAACTAAATGGCAATTCTGACAATGACTTTTTCTTTTCAGTCTATTTATGGACAGATTCAGGCCAATAAAGCCAAACCCCACTAGCTGTGGGCATGCATGTTTTTGCCTTCTTATGGCATCATCAGCGCAGCATAAGTGGAATGTTTGGCTAACATTTGGCAACACAGGGTTGTTGTACCCAACTGATATCCATAAACCTTAGGGAGACAGCAAAATATCTCAAATAACAAATTAAAACAATGAGTAAAAAGGTCACACAGAAAAAAAACAATCAGTTAAAAAAACACAAAAAGAAAAATCTGGTAATGCTAGACTTTCCACTGCTAGTTTCCTTATGCCTCTTGCATTAGAGATGACATGGGATGGCAGCCAGGTGCTATGTGTAGAGAGGTAGAGAGCTGTAATGAACACAAATTAGCAACTCACTGCTGCTCATTGTACACATGGAGTTAGCACAAAGTGTAAACTTTCACAAATCTTGACCTGAAGCTGCTATATTTTTTAGAGAATTAATGTGGTTATAGAATAGGAAATTTTGTGAAGCTGATGACTTCCCCACGGCTGTGGTGACTACATATTTAATAGATATACAAAAGGGAGGTAGGAGATCCCACCCCAGCCAGAAGATCATGCTGGTTTACTTGCATTTGCTCATTTCACTTCTGATAAGCTTGTTATTTGCATTTTTGTGTTTGATGGATGTGTTTCTCCAATATATTTGTACTTCATTTCCATTTTTTTAACATGTGTCATGTTATCAGGCTTCAGTGTACTAGGATGTATTTTTTAACATGAACCTGGCAATATCAATCTAAGGACAGGCTTCCATAAAGAAGACCCAAACAGTCAGCTATTAAATATCAAAATATAAGAAAACCTTACACCATTAAAAAAAAGGCTAGACTCTGCTGATACCCTGGTCATACCATGCAGCAGCCTGTTGAAACAAAACCTTCCCATTCATACAATGAAGGTTGTCAGCCTTTGGCTTTCTTTTTCTTGGAGTACTTGCCAGAAACCTCTGCAAGCAACAATCATGAAAATAGTTTTTGTTTTCTGCAGAATGTAGATGGAACTTTTCTTACACAAACACAAAGTTAAACCTTTTATAAACCATTACATTTTCATACTTTGACATTTTTCTTTAATGCTGCGACCATTACCACTGATACGGTTCAGTTAAACTTTCCATTATACCAAGGCTTTATATTCTTTTAGGTTCTGCTTCTACTTTAGACAATACTGGAAATGTCACTCTCATGGCTGAGGCAAAGGCATTATGTTGTACCTCACAAATGTCCCATCTCTAAATTTTGCTCAAAATTTTGTACTGCCTATCTTAACTCGTCCTAAAACTGCTGATTTGGGGAGAAAAGTGATGGGTTAAACTTAACAAATGATGACAATAATTGGACTTATAGTCATCTTTTACTTCAGAAAATGAATATTAATTCACATTCTCTTATTTTGTTAACTTCTGAAATTAACAGTGCTAATACGTAAAAAAAAAATCCCTGATTATCCCTGATCCTATGTGGATTTGTTACTGATTCTCAAGGTAAGAGGTTGAGAGCTATGGGCCAAGGCTTATGGAATAGCACTTATTTTTAATTTAACCCATACTGGTTCACAATTAGATCATCCTCACCAGAAAATCCATACACTTTTCCTTTATTCTGGCAATTATTCCCACCTCTCGTGTTAGAATTCTGCTTGGCAGATTATTGATGTATGGACCATGTACATATAAATGTCAGAAATCAAACTTGCTGCATTTCCACTAAGACAGGGCTAGAAATTTACCAGTTCACTTGACTTTATCTGCAAATTTATATATTTCTCTCTCTGATTCATGCAGCAGTGAAATCTTTGAGAAATCTGTTTGGGTAGCCTATGATATTACAGTACCATTGAGCCCTGTATCAGTCTTCAAACTCAATAACTTCCATGAATGGGAAGTTTCAGTGGGGAGACTACTTCAGTGTTGGAAGTATTAGACAGTGGACACAAGAAGTAAAACATTTCTGAACATTATTTCAGTTTTATTTTCAAAAGCAACTTTTTTACTTAATGTTACTTTACAAATAAAAGCAAAATAGCACATCCTTTTACATTACTTACCTTCTGACTCATGCTACACATTGCTCTGACTATGCATAATGACAGTTACATAATGACTGGCCATTAACATTCAAAAATGAGCACGCTGGTTGGTCAGCCCAACCAGCGTGCCCATTGTATATCGACAATATATCAACAGCAAAAGTCCAGCCACTAAAGTATCATTGAACGGCCAGACTTTTTTTTTTTTTTTTGTTATCTCTTCAACAAGCATTAATCTGATCAAAAGACTCTGAAACAAAAAAGCATGTAATTATTTAGTGATGTCGTTTCTTTTAAAATTTGTTTTTTTTTCAGACAAATCACTGAGGAACAAAGTCATTAAATAATGACAGGCATTTCAGTTTCAAACTTTCTTTCCTTCAGGCAATGTAAATGTATTCACATTTTTTCAACTAAAAGATAAGAGACATATGTATGAGACCACAGAAAATACAAGAAAAATCTGGTATGTTCTACAAACTAAAACATACATGATTGTCCTTGTATTTTCCCATTTCTCTCATTCCCCTAAACTGTCAGGAGGTTACAGTTTTTTTTCTTTAAAAAAAATAGCAATGCAGATTGTCCTTTCTCCATTTCTTGCTTGTTAAGCAGTGGTGTCCTGTGTAAGCCTGGGAATGCAAGTCCCATACGCATGTGCAGTACATCATAAAAGGCAGAATCAGGAAACAATGAGGAAGAACACCACAGCATCATTGTGCAAAGACATTATTTAAGAAAAGTAAGTAATTTTTTTCCTAAATAATGTCATTGTATGCCAGCAACAACTGATGACTGGGTGTGGTATATTGAAGATTTACCCATGGTTGTCTTTGTTTAATCACTCATGCTTCACTCTCCTGATTAAACCACACCAACCATGGATAACTCTTCAATATACCACACCCAGTCATCGGTTCTTGCTATTGTGATGACCCACCACTTTACCAGTAATCAAACACACAAAGCGAACCAAAGATTTCCCCCAAAAAAACAAATCAGGAACCAAGCAAAATAGCTGCATGTTCTTTATTTCACACTTCTGGTACCTTGGCTACAAAGCCTTCAAGGAATAACACCAAACAATACTGCAGCCTATTTAAATCCCACCAATTAAATATGCAAATGCCTCTAATTCACCAAACACTTAATTACTAAAAAATCACCACCCAAGCTTAAACACATAATACCCATTTAAGAAGTGAAGATCTGACACATTATTAAATAAAAGTCTTCCCTATACCACAAAATAAATACATATACATACATATCATATTATGTTCAATTATAAATTAAATAAATGCATGTATAAATATCCTACCAACTTCTTCAATACATAGCAGCATTCTAAATTTCATATAAATACATTAAGTTAAATAAACATGTACAAAAATATAAACATCTAAATAGATGAATAAATAAATAACTACCAAAATGAATTACATTCTTTTACATATCCCAATTTAACTCCAAATTCAACCCACGTGGATGCATGGTCCCTAAATTAATGATAAGTTTAGCTTCCAACTTTAATAATCTTCGAATGAATCCCCCCCCCATATTATTAACTCCAAAAGGTCTGGCCGGAATACTGAAAAGGAAACTATCTATATTTCCTTCATGGACAGAACAAAAATGTTGGGCCACTGGGATCTCTAGTCTCAAATTCCTAATATTGCCCAAGTGTTCCAGTATCCTCAGCTTAACTTTCCTTTTCGTCTGCCCAATATACCACATGGTCGGTGAACAACCACACCCAATGATGTAAATGACTCCACATGAGCCACACTTGAATTGATTTTTAATCCAGAATGTTTTTCCATTAATAAACATTCCATGCAGATTCCTAATTCCATTACATACTTTGCACTTTCCACAAGGAAAAGCATTCAACATCTCTGCAGCAGCATTCTGTAAGCTCTGGTTCAGCAATTCTTTTAGATTGCTGAATCTACCATATGAAAAAGTAACTCTGCTGGGGAATAACTTCCCTACTACCTCATCTCTATAAATCACTGGCTACAATTTATTCACAAGTTCCCTTATGGTATCTGAGAAAGGGGAAAATTTTGTTACATAAAATATACCTTCTTATTCCTCCAAATCATTTGAATGATTGCCATTACACCCCCAGGGACCACTTTTATAACATCTTTCACTTGCTATCCCTCTGATTTTGTCCATCGCCTCCTGAATGTAAGCATCCTTGTAACCCCTCTTGAGCAACTTATTCTTTACATTGGCAAACTCCTTTTCCAATGTTTGCTTATCAGATGTATTGATGAAGGTATGTTTAAATTCCCCATATGGTAAGGTTTTCAGCAAATGCATTGGGTGAGAACTGCTAGCCTCTAAATAATTATTAGCAGCTGCTGCCTTGTGAAATGGACTATATTGAAGCATTCCCTCACTATCCATATAAAACTCAACATCAAGAAATTGCATGTACTTCTCACTAGTTCTATATGTGAAGTCCAAACCAAAAAAATTAGAGTCCAACATCTCCATGAAATTCCCAAATTCACTTTCGTCACCCCTGCCCACAAATATTAAGTCATCAATAAAGCGTTTGAACAAAATCACATTATTCTTATAGAAGCATGTGGGATGATAGATGAATAATAGATGAACAAAATTGCATAAATAAAATGGCATAAGAGTGGGCGAAAGCCACCCCCATCACCGTCCCCTCTAACTGCAAATAAAATGTTTGTTCAAAAACAAAATAGTTGTGTGTAACAGCAGACTCTAATAACTGACAAACATAAGTAGTCCATGGACCCTCCCCCATCATTTTTCACAATTGCCTCTAAACCCTGTTTTATCTTAATATTTGTGTAAAGGAACTTTACATCCACACAAGTCAGATAATAATCAGAAATCCACTGTATCTGACCCATACACTCCAATACTTGTGCAGTATTTTTAACATATGACTGAACCTTGGGGAGAAAAACCTTTAGTTGTGAGTCCAAGAAGATGTCAATATTCTGCAAACATGCTCCCACATCTGATGCAATCAGACTTCCTGATTTATGTATCTTTGGAATTGCAAAAAAACTGGCATCCCTTGGACTTTTTACAAACAACTTCTTATCGTCTGATTGGTTAAATAAACCCAACCTTTCGCCTCTCTCCAGTAACTCGAGCAATACTTCATTAAACAAGCTTACTGGATTGGATTGTAGCTTCCTATAGACCATCTCATCAGACAGTAATTCAAATTCCATACTGTTGTAACCTTCCCTTGTCATCACAACTCAACCCCCCCCCCTTGTCAGCCTGTGTAAAAACATATTGTTCAGTTAGACCACGTAACTGCTTTAAAGCCAACCATTGTGTTTTGCTTAAATTACAAGTACTGTATCTCCGAACAAAGTGCATATATTCAACTTCAATTTGTTTACACAAAACAGTTTCAAACATGTTGTCTGCTTCAGACATTTTAGAAGGTACAAGGGAGCTTACAGAAGGAACCTCAGGAACAAACAATTTCCCATACCCAGTTGTAAATTCTACATTACATACATTCAGATGGTCAAAGTCATTACTAATGTCCAAATCCAGCATGTTACAAATATCCAGACAGGGCTGTCATAAACTGACATGTTTAATAACGAATTGTCCAAAAACGATTCATCACTCACCAACTCTACTTCACTGCTACATCGCTGCTTTGGTTGTTGCTATTTTGATGACCCACCACTTGACCAGTAAACAAACATCCTCAATCCTCACCACTGGCACCAGTGGGGGATGTACACCAGAAGGAAAGCAGGCACACACACACAGTATTTCCAGATGCAGCTCTCTGCATCAAGTGCAATTTCCCTTAAGAGCACATGGAGAGCACAGTCAGTCTGGGGTTGGTTTCTCCCTCTTTCTCTGGATCCCCAATAAGACTCTCCACTGACACAGCTATAGAGTTGAGATCTCAGCTGAGTGGCCAAGCCAAGACCTTCAACACCCTCTCTGTCCAACTAGTGCTTCGTGTCCCTGCCCAAGTAGCTGACACGCACACTCTTTGAGGTTTGATTTACACACACACATGCACAGGTTTACTAGCTATGCCCCCTTTTACCCAGACTATTCGGTAGTTATCCCTGCCACCAGCCAATTTCTTATCAGCTACCTAAGGCCCTTAACAAAGGGTGTCCAATTTTAATGTGTAATATTAACATCAATACAAATGGTAGTTTGACCAAGAGCAAGGCTATTAGGAGTGGCCCACAGAGTGTCACCAAATAAATATGCAAGTACTCTAAAAACTTAAGTATCTGTAGGCAGATCTGCCACAATGAAAGGTTTAAATATATTTAATAATAACTTAACAAGAAAATGCTCAGTATATATTCACAGTGACATCAGAGTTCAAAATCACAGGAAATAATTAAAACAACATTGCAAGTCAGTCTCTAATAAATAAAGAAAAATATCTAAACTAAGCTTTGCTATATTCCTGACTCTATCTAAGAGAATTATACTATTCCCTAGTAACTTAGTTCATCATAGCAAGGCAGATGTGGTGAGTGGTTCTAGTCAGGTCCAAGACAGAATACAGAATGCCCTCTCTCTCTCTCTCTCTCTCTCTCAAAGAGTACTCAAATTAATATCTCAAATATTACTGCTGGGATAGCTTGCAGAATGACATCATTTCTTGTCTTCTGACTCTATCCCAGGTGAAACCCCCACTGCTGGAAGCTGACAGCATTTAGCATCTACCTGTGAAAATACACAGACCTCAGATCTTTGGCAGATGCTGGAAGTCATAATTACATTCCTTCACATTTTAAAACTAGTAATTATTTCACCCTAGAGACAATACAGAAAGCTCCCTAGTTTTAGACATTGTGTCTCCTTGCTGCATTAAAACTGAAAGATACCATCTTTTATGGTGTAGCCATAAAGTAATTTAATTTCAGTTATTTTTCTCAAGTTAATCTCCTCTATTACAGTTTCCACTGTTAAAATGTATAAATTTAAACAGTTACAATAGTGTTTGTACATTTCTGTTCTTTTTCCAGTAGGGCACACTGTGGTTATATTTTAAGCACAAGCACTTTATAAAATACCTTTTTAACACACGTCTGTACAAACTAGTTTGATATACACATGACATACAGTTCTAATACAGTTGTAACACAAGCATCCTATATAGATCATGTTGATATTCACAAATGACATATAATTAGTTACAAAATTCCAGATAGCTATGCTGGCAGTATCCCCCTTTGTTACAGCTATATTTACCTTATGCATTTACCAAGCTTCCACTCACTTCATTTCTCATGTATTTGTTTTCATTGACCGGTATTATATCTCTTTTTATAAATGTCATGCTCTGTCTGTCTGTCTCACCATATTTGTTATATTAAATTATAAGCGTTTTTCTCCAAAAAACACATCTGACAATTTGTGTGGCCTTTCCTAAAGATAAATTAACTTCAAGTTGTAAATTTTGAGACACTTCAACATCAGCCAGACCATTAACAATTCTGTTTCTCATTTACTCATTTTTCATTACATTGTAGCCACAATTTTCAGTCATTTCACAGAAAGTACCTTACAAAAGGTCCAACACATTCTCATCTGGCTTGTGTACATCTGTGAAAGCATGCCCTTTCTTCTATAATATTTCTTTTTTGCATACACAAAATGTTCCTTTATCTTACTAACCACTAACTTACAAGTAAAACTCTGGCCATGTGAGAATGAAAAAGGAACTGTATATTGCCTCCATCTTCTTTTTCATGGAGTGCAATCAACTCTTTATCTGAATTGCTTCTGTTTATTTGTCCATATTGATTGTCAGTCTGAAAGTTCAGGCCACAAAGGGTGAACCCAATCCATTTATCTTTCCTGCAACAATCTCATCTGAAATTACATCCAAAGTGGTGAAGTCTGCCCTCAGAAAGATCAGAAATATTTAGGTACTGTTCCTGATACCCAGAGACAGGTAGTTCCACTCCACAAGGAAAATCATTCCCCATACTCCAGTAAATATAGTCTAAGCTCCTCACAAGCACATTATATAAGGTAATAGGAAACAACTGTTATGAAACTTACTCAAATAGACACTGGAATCCTCATTCTTTATGATATCACCCACTTTATGATATGCATATCAAATTAACAGTAAATTTTGATTAGTTCCCATTGAACAACTGTAAGCAAAGTGGAATCCCAGACTATTTGCTGGGTAAGTGTCAGTATCTCAAGTTGTGATGAGGGTAAAGGGAACTTTCAGAGTTTTAATGTATTAAAGCTATCTAGTTCCTTTTTTTAGTTTATTTCTTATGTACAAGAACTTGTCAACCTGCTTCTAAAAAAAAAAACAGATCGACAGAGCACAGGTAATGAGTAACATATTCATAAGTGCTACTTAGTTTGAAAATACATGCACCTGCATGTACACACACACACACACACACACACACACACACACACACACACACACACACACACACACACACACACACACACACACACACACAAACCACATGTGCATGCAGCACACACACAACACTCAACCACTCCACACAGTTGAACATCAGCACACCTCAAACAAAGACAAAACAACTAAACATATTTGGAATGTGAGAGGCAAGCCCCTCAAAAATGTATATAACCAACAACACGATGATACGTTAAGAATGTCATCCATCTCACACAACACACATGCATGTGGACATGTGCACACACACACACACACACACACACACACACACACACACACACACACACACACACACACACATTCTCATTTTCTCAGAAGCTCACACAGACCCCCAGCCAATGTATATTTACAACCATTTACAAATAGAACTACCTGCAAAATACTCATAAAACATACCTGTCTACACATATCAAGCATACTCACAGATGGCCTGTTATTTATACTGACATCACTCTGATCACTCAAAGTCTCTGCTTAGTAACAATCAGTTTACTACATTAGATATAGAAACACCCACCACAGAAATACAGAATTTGCAAACTGACTTGAAAAGTACGCTATCAACAAGTCTTTATTTTCAGTGCATCACCTGACAAGCAGAATCTGTCAAGTAAGTACTCAATGGGAGTGACTGAGAAAAAAAGAATTACACCTGATCTGACACAACTACATGGCAGTGTGGCTGGTGTCCAAGGGCTTTGCCTTTTTCTTGAACCCAAGTCATACTGTAGAAGTAGATGGACTAGTTTATTTTTTGTAAAGAGAAATATGTCCTGCACTAGCTTTAGAATCAATAGTTATTTTATACAACAGAAAAGTGGAAATATTCACACCAACTGGTTCAAATAAAGTATTATAATTATTTAAATAAACTACCGACATTGTTAATTTCTCCAAATTCATGCACATCAGATGACCACTATTGACCAATCAAATACCTTTCAATTTAAACCTCAATTAAAAATTATTAAACAATGTTGTATACTAAATTCTTCCAAACCATCTAATTCATTCATTATAATTTTGTTGTTCTTAGTAATAAACACTGAATTCATTAAGACATGGTGCATATGATACATTAACAAAAACTGTCATTACATCTCTGTGTATTCAAACTTGTCTTCCTAGCATCCAGTCTTATATTTTTGCACTTTTTCTAGCACAAAAAATATAAATTGTTTAAAACCCATGTACACATTCTGAAATGCTTGCTTAGTGGATTTGTATCACTGCCTTTAGTGATTGCTTAAACATACTCGTATGTTCTTTCCCTTAACATATTCCATTTTACCTACACAAGATGGGTTGTAAACTGGGCTAGCCAGAGAACACAGGGTCAGAGGAGTTGGGAGCCATGCCATGACTCAAAGCCTGTAGATATCCTCCAGAAGGGCCAATGGATAACTGGTGCCAGAGCCATGGCCTGAAGTTAAATGCCGGACCCAACTCATCACTCATTAGGATGTATCTGACCAGACACCTGATGCAGCAAAGGATAAAGGGTCAAAGAACTCCACCAGATTTGATGAATATGTATAATAAAACACAGAACATGCAAGGCAACTGGATAGATATATCACTCCTTTTGTGGTACAGCTAAGCCTTCACCTACAGGAATGAATCCTAGTGTGTATAGAAACTGTAGTATAGACACTGTCCAGTATAAGTCTAAACTGTGAATATGCCCACATTTGACCACACTAAAAGACTGGTTTACAATGTTGCCCTGTCCCCTCTGTCCTTGTTCAAACAATCCTGTCAATCTTTTAATCATTTTGTGAACAAAAATGGGTATCTTAGTGAGTTTGTTAACCAACTCTACCAAATCAAATACAGATATTCAATTTTTGACAAAAATCCTTTTCACCTCCCTTGTATTATGACAGAAGCAGAACACCATATCATTCAAAAATGTAGTATTACCGCGCTTGGCCACTGCACAAAGTGGACTCAATGTTGGTTCCTGCAAAATGGGCTTAAAGCAAGAATTGCACTTGTCACAAAACAGGAGTCGATGTTCACACTATGTATGACTAAAAGTCATGGGATGGAGATTGTCATACAGGGAGAAAGCAAACTGTGATTGGTAACATAATGCACAAGCTATGAAGTATGACATAAGAGAAAAAGGTTCACAGCAGGCTGAGGATAGTGTAAGTAGCAGCATACCTCCAACTGTATCAGCCCAGAGTGACATTACTGAGATCGATTACCAGGTGATGGACCAGGATGGACAGTGGCATGGGTCACACCTTCCAGTGATGTCCACTGGTAAGGTCACCTCTGAGAGTAAATTAGTAAACTACCACATACTTGCTCTCTGCTTTGTTCAATGCTTCCGCCAATTCTTGGTCTAGCTTTGGCTGTCTGTGCTCCCTTGGGCAATTGTGCCAGACACCTACCAGTGAGGGGTTATGATCCTCTCAACTCTCCTCAGCTACAGCCTCAGTATGTGCAGAGCCCTGCTGAAGTTTTTGTTAAGCATATCTCTCATTTGGACTTGCAGTGAGGAGACACAGTGGGAAGTCTGCCATAAGTGAGCCTAAACCATGCCACAATCCCATACATATCCCATAAGTATCTCCCAATAACTGAACTGCATGAAAGACATCAGCCCCCTGTGGATGTGTTAGCATATGTATACAGAAGGATGGGCCTGGTACACATGGACACATGTAATGCAGTGTGCAAGCTTCATGAGATGGTGCTTCATAACCTCACCCTTTAACAAGTCTCTATAGAAATCAATAAAAAATGTAGGTGACATAATTAAATACTTTCTGCCACCACTACCATCCCACCTGTACCTGAAACTGAAACACCACACAATAGCTCACATATATGTGCAATGTTGACCTTGCCAAAATTTGCAGGTAGCTAAAATAGTGTCGAAAAGAGTGTATAGCATCTCAGAAGGAGTATGTTCTGCTGGGTCATTATGTAATGGTTTTGTACCCAAGAATCTTATTAAAAGTCCATGAATTTTTTATTATGAACAATTTTGGGGGAACTGACATTTGGCCTCTTTTATATGCAGCTTTTACATCCAGCTTTTCACCAGTTAGTGAATTTTGTGGTAGCTGAGTCATGACATATTATTCAGGGTATGTTAATATAATTTTGTAGTTGATTAAAGGACCACAGTCCCATGAAGAAAGCCATACTTCACTTAGCTAGTGCAGAACTGGACGCCATGTATGGATCTTCTACACATATTTTCTTTTGTTTTGCTCTACACATACGTATCTTCATGTGGTACACCACCAGCTAGCTAATGTGCCAATAGTGTGCCCTAGAAAAAAAAGGAAAGTAAAGCTGCCAATGCCCCAGTAGAAGTACCTTCCACTGTACTGTGGTGTAACTGGTATAATCCTGTGTCTGTAGACGATGTCCTACCAGTTACAGCAGTATACAATCCATAGCTATGTGTTATTTATTTATAGGTGTCTGTCTCCAGAGGATGAGGTAGGCAGAAGAAGTTGGACAACTTCAGCAATGTTAAAACATATTATGCTACAGGCATGTAGGACCCATGGGGGAGCAACTTTTGTGAAAGTGAGGCATTGACCAGACTTCATGTGAGCAGCTGTGGCAGACAAGGGCACATGATATCCATACCATGGGAAGAGAACAATGAAATACTATAGCAGTTTCATAAGCATGTTACTGACATGTCTCTTAGGAGCTGAAAGAGCCATAGGCATTTAACAAATATTGTCACTGTGTGCACAATTGGCCAATAATACAACAGGAAGTCTTAACTTTGTTACAAAACTATAGAAGCTTCCTAATATACACTATTAATAACTTAACAAAAGACTACATCCTTGTTCCGATACCTACCAAGTGACAACACAGTGCAGGACACACTGTTCAATTCCCTCAGCTATTCACATTAGCAGCTTATATCCAAACATTTTACATTATGCAACTTGCTGTTAAAGAAATAAGAAAAGCTCATCTCAGCATCTCAGTATGAATAAAGTAGCCAGCTCTTAGCTCTCAACGCTGTACTCCACCATCATAGCAGCACATTTCACACATATATTCAATCTCTCTTTAATCACTGCTATTTTTGCTACAGTCTTTATGGATTGAAACATTATCCCTATGTCCAAAACCACAAACCCTAGGGAATACAAGTATTACAGACCTATAGAAAATCCATGCCCTATGAAAAAATCTTTTAATAAAAACTTACGTACAAACAACTCAGGAATCTTATAAACAAATATGGACTTCTTTGTGGCAAGCAACACGGTTTCAGAGATTCTTCCAGTACCATGACTTCATTACACACAGCCACTGACACTATACCAAGAAATGTATAGTTATCCCCTTTGGGAAAAAACATGTATCCATGAATTACCATATAGGTGGCAGAACACTAAACACCGAAAGTGTGATAAGAGACTTATGGCACAGGTGGACAGTGGTCTCACCTTCGATAACCACATTGCCACAACAGTCAGGAAATCCTTCAATGTAGCACACCTCATCACTAAGGGCTTTTCATCCAGAAAATAGGAGGCCATTGTCTCACTGTACTCATCCCTCATTAGACCCATTATAGAATACAACGTTCCATTTGGTATGTACCTCTCAAGACATCTGCAACAACTGGAAAGGCCGCAGAAATACCTCACTAAAAGAATCACAGGCCTAAAGCAGATGCCCTACGCTGACCACCTTAAAAAACTCCAGCTATACTCTGTCACATATCATCTACTCAGAGGCAATCTCTGCTTAACATACAAGGCCATGTCAAACCCAGAGCTGTTGGACATGCTACACTTAAAGAAATCCCAATCCCTCAGAGCCACATGCTCCAGGGATCTAAACCTTGTCATCACAATAAACAAAACATGCTGGAGGGATAGGTTCCTGACCCAGAGACTCCCCAGACTCTGGAATAGATTGCCCATACATGTCAAGCAGAGTGCCTCTTTGGCCCTCTTCAAAAGGAACCTTGATGACTGGATGGGAGAAAGGAAATTCACCCCGGGGAATACGTCAGTCGCCCTGCTAGACAGGGGTCCAGGGAAGTAAATAGTGTGGGAAGAAACAGCCAGGGAATTGTTATGGCTAGGCTTGTATAGGCCCTAGGGCTGATAGCCTAGTACCAACCTATGAACCTATGAACCTATTTATAACAATATGAATGATTCAAAACTAGAAGGGGGTTTGATCATTGATATGAAAAGAGAATTTGAAACAGTATATCATAACCTCCTCCTCTTAGCTAAATCAGTTTTGGCCTAAATATGATGAGAGTTTCAAGACTACCTGCAAAACAGAACATTGCAAGTGCACCTAGGAGCCCCCCTTTCACCTTAAGGCACTGTTAATACAGGAATCCCAAAAATATCTGCCCTTGTACTACTGTTCATTTCTTCATTCATAAGTTATATATCCATTGACCTGTCCCCACCTCAACTTGGTCCTTTATTCAGATGATATCTCAAAACTTGAATCATGTAAGAACATCTTGCTCTTTCAATAGAAACTCCAGTCTAGCTCTACAGATTTATGCTACTGGATGAATAAAAACATGCCCCAATCAGTCCCCTGAACTCTAACACAATAATATTTGACACCCTGCAAAAACTTCCTAAATCTCTGATTTAATTATTACTGATGCAGACAGCAAACCACTACCATCAGTAAAATAACAGAAGTTTCTGGTGATCAGCTTAGACCCTATCCTTTCATTTATGAAGCATGCCCAACAATATTATTAGTGAAATACTATGCCAGCTAAGGATGCCTTATGAAATCTTACACCTCCTCTCCCCTATAGCTTGAAATACCTTAGCTAAAAATGTATTGATCCCTGCAACTGGAAAACTCCAAAGACTGAGGATTCAAACTATTTAGCACTCTTCAAGAAAAATCTTGATGATTGGATGGGAGATAGGAAATTCACCCCATGGATCACTTCTGTGGCTCTGCTCGACAGGGACACAGGAAAATAATTTTCTTGGGTGGTGAAAGCCAGGGTACCTTTTTTGCTAGGCTTATATAGGCCCTAGGGCCAATAGCCTAGTACCTACCTATGAACCTATGAACTCCAGTAGATGTACAGCCACAAATAATCCAAAACAAATAAAAGGCAGGCAATTCTGGTATTTAACGTCGCTAGATTATTATGCATGTTTTCGTCAAAACACTTCATTTTAAATGTTCCTTAAGTTGTTAATAGCTTTGAGTCTACTAATTATTTAATTTGATTGCAGATATAAATAGAGGTGTGATTTTAGTTCTGGTGTTCCTTTCTGGTGAAGTGTTTTGACAAAAATGTACATAATAAACTAGTGGTGTTAAATACCAGAATTACCTGCCTTTTATTCGTTTGGGATTATTTGTGGCTGTACATCTACTGGAGTTGTTTGAATCTTCAGTTTTTGGAGTGTTCTGAGTGTTTTAGTGACTGAGTGTACCCCTATCTGCTTCACGTTTATCCCTACAATTGAATACGGGGTCCCTTTTGTAACCTTACATTACACCTCAAACACATGCAAACTACAAATTACTATAAACAAAATCTTCAGATTTTTTCTTCTTGCAGAAGTCCAAACTCATCACTGCCAACTTCTACAGCAGTGTAACTGCCCCTATAAATGACAGAGCCATACTTCTATTTAGGTGTCAAGTCCACAAATTGTAAAAATGGGACATTGAGTCCCCCAAAACGTACAAATTAAGCAGCCTAACTACACAATAAAAGACAGTCAACAAGATATCATTACCCTCATTACATCTCATTTCAAAGCATCCACAACAGAAACAGCTTTCTCTAGGTTAGGCCCAGCTGTTTAGAATCAGCTACCTGATGACATGAGACAGCAAGAGATAATTTAGTTATATGGAAACAAACTACAAAAAATGTTTAAGGATGTGAAATGTTCTTGCTTCCATGACAATGGCTAGTCCTTCCAGCTTACACTGGAGTCACATTTTACATGTAAAGACATATTTTTAACAATTAACCATGGGTTGAATGCTGACCTAAATGTTTTCATTCTGTAAATGATATTACTATCATTTGCATTTATAATTGTAGCATGTAAATACAGTGTCTCTGTTTTGTTACTGTATTATGTACAACTTTATTCTATGTATAGTTTTCTATTTGCGTCTTGCACCATGGTGCCCAGGTCATCTCTGAAAGGGGTCTGTTGACCAATCCAATTACCCAGTTATCAAACTGAAATAAATAAATAAAAACAAATGGGGGGGGCAGAGAAGCAAGATAACAGAGACAGAGGAGTTTTTTTGTGTGTTTCTTCAGGGAAAAAGGGGTACAGAGATACTTTAGAGTACTGGACACTATCATCAGGATAGCCCCACCTCCATGTACAACAGTACTGCACGCATAATTTGGAGGGTGACCACAGCATATGTTGCTTATGTTTTGTTATATGATCATCAGGTATTTAGCCATATCAGAATGGGCAGAGATAGGATGGGATAGTATTAAACATCCTACATAGAGAATCTTGACCTGCATGCCACAGGGACAGTTGTAAAACAGGTACTCATTATTACTTTACTGTTATTGTGTTCTTTGTTGCTTATTCACAGAGTAGAGCACTGCTATGGTGTTGCCTGCAGAAGCTAGGGTAGGACAACAGAATGATTTGGGCACCTGTACAGGAGAGGACAATGGTGATAAGATAGTCATACTTAATTCACAGTTACTTAACAGAGTGACATTACCTTTCTATATCCTGAATGGACACCCATCGCATTACAGGGAGAAGATGCATCTTTGCCCTCATATAAGCCTGAGACTTTACATTGAACACAGTCAGCATTCCTAGTAGGGAAGGAGTCCTCCATGGCACTGAGCATCCGTGATGCTCCTCTGTGTATATGGTAGCAAAGGAGTGCACTACATTAGATGTGGGTATATCCACCAATGCATAGCCTTACAAAGGTGTCCAGCACTGTTCTGTGTCATGAGTGGACAATGACATGTGGTGGCACTTTCAGTAAATTAGCAGAAGTACCAGACTGTCAGCCAGGCACACTTTTCTGCTACTCAGTCCATCATAACTAATTGTTCGGACATGTGGTAATCATGAATATGTCACCTAAAGCTGTCAACTGTTGCGTGACAAACTTTGAGAACAGCAACACTGTAATAATTGGTATTATGAGATCTGTGGTTGTGCATAAACACTTTTATGCCCACCTCTATTCAGAAGATTGCCAATGTTGTCCAGCTAGGCAGGCTTGTTTGAGGCCAGAGTAGGGTAGGGTATCTACCTGGGATGGTCATGTATGGTCCCTTTACAAAGTATATATTTCTCACTTGCATCTGCCAGTTCATGATACACTATGGGTAGCGATGACACATGGCTCCCAGCAATAAACACCACACAGCCACCACTGCATGTGATAGTAACTGTGACACACTCAGTCCTTCCTCCTGTTTGGTGGGGTCTATATTAAATCAGTGAATGCTTAAAAAAGCTAATGCTTATTTAATGACCCCATGTAAGCAAAAGCTTACAGTCCTGAACACTTAGAACAGCGATATTTTTCCCAGGGAAAAAAATCACTGTTCCAAAAAAGAAAAAAAAAAACTTTAAAACATTACATAAAGTGGGGGGCTTTGTCCCTCACACCCCCAGACATGGGGGGCTGTGCCCCCCACACTCCCCTACTTAAATATACCAACTTCAAGATCACATTACAGTGATGAAAACGGCAAAATAACGAAGGTGGCCAAGCAATTTCTTTCCCAGGGAAAGAATTCACTTATATGCTGTTTCGGTATTTTGCCGTTTCGTGCTTTCAAGTTTGATCAAGACGCATTTGAAAGAATGCATCTTCGATCATATAATAGGGACCCATTTGGTGCCTGTGAGAATATCTGATACACAGTAAAGCTGGATCATGCACTGATTAACAAAACCTAATATTAACACTGCATGCATCATATTATTTTATTGTGGCTTGTACGTTCACTGTGTACTTCTCAGAGCTCCTAGTGTTGGAATAGACATGACTGCTTTGTCATTGCTGCTAAGTACTGCACCCATCGGACTCTAGGGTGTTTGTGTAGATGCTGCTTGCTGCTTTTCAACCTCAGTGCCATTAGATAATTACAATGATGTCCCTTCCTTGCCTGCCATGCATGTGCAAAGTCTGGCTGTACAAGTATCATTGGTTGTTCTGCCTGATTCCTCAGCAGCATGTTACATACCATCCAACATACTAGGAACATCTGACTGAAGTATAGTCATGCTGGAGTTTTCCTTCCTTATGGGAGAATTGAACCTTCCCAGGCATACCAAGTCAAAGGTTGTAGGCTTTGAGGAAGCTAAACACATGCTATATAGTACTGTGGGTTTGTGCATGTACAGTGTTACACTGGGTTACCGTCATACACTGTAGATCCTATATGGGCATCATTGTATAGCAGATATTGAGAAGACAGCATTAAATAACCTAGTATCACCACCTAAATATTTATCCTAACAGCAGCACACACAAGAACTTCTTCTATCTGGTACACCAACCCCTGGAATTCCTGACACCTTCTTGACTGGCAAAATTATTCCTAAAGCAACCAGTTTTAGACTGTGAGAATGCTAACCGAAAGGAGGTCTGTGATTTTTTTTTTCAAATGTCCTACTACACACCCTTTTATATTTCATATACAAGGCTGCATAATGATATTATGGCCTGACAGTTTTAAATGTCCAAAATAGTTAACATTCTTCAGAACACCTATACACACATGGGTGGAATGTAAGAAGATATAAGCTGCATTAGCTTAGCTAAAGTTGAAATATTCATTGTATCATTACAGGTAAATACTAATGCATCCTACATGTGTGCATTTATTGATGACTACTTTCATGTTTTACACATTTGCAATTTTTTCTGCAAGAATGCCACTAAAACCAACAAATGTGAATAGACAGACAGACAGGCAGGCCAAAATGCAAATAGATAAATGACAGACTGATAAATATATATATATATATATATATATATATATATATATATATATATATATATATATATATATATATATATATATTAAATAGATATATATATAAATTGCACACACACACACACACACACACACACACACACACACACACACACACACACACACACACACACACACACATGCATATACAGAGAAATGTGCAAGTAAAGGGAAAATAGCACTGATGGTGAGGATGAAGGAGGTTATACTATAGTATCAGAATCCATAGAGATGGGCATTAACAATTGCAAAGGGAGTTCCACAGAAAAGCATGTCAGCAAAGGAGCATGGAGAAGTTGGAATGGCAATACATGACTGTAGAAAAATGTGAAATTTAAAAAAGGCAGGTGGAATACAGTTAAGTAACACGATGTACTGACCTTCAACAGTACTGACTGCTTCAGAGTGTTAGCAGTGGACATGTCATTAAAAAAGGGAAATAAGATACCTTCAGGGGATATGACCCATTACTTCAGTCCACATGCTAATATATCAACCACAGTTTCTTAGCAAGGGCATCCACTGCAGAAGTCAAAGAAAATGCCATCATAATACACACACATATCAGGGAAATGTAGAAACTGTGCAGACTAATGACAGAACCTCAAAGAAAGTGAACCTATGGCTTTAAATTGAGATAAACCATACCAGCACATTAGGAAGGGAATCCTCTGTCAGAGGGAGAGTGGTCATAATGCACCCGCATGTCTGGGAAATGTAACCAAGGTGCAGAATGATATAAAAAAATGAAAAACAGGTGTTAATCGAATTGAGCTCATAATTTTCCTACTCAAATACTCTATACCAGTATTTTAGTGTGAGCCATCATTGTGCTGTCTGTGTAAAAGTGGTTATAACACATACATAATTCAGGGAAATGTAGCACATGTGTAGACTGCAAACTGAACATTGTAAAACAACATACAACACTCACAGGATTTGAAACCCAACCAGTGGCTTGACACAGTAAAAATGATTGCATGAGTACACTTGACTGAGTAAGAACAAAAGCATTAGCAAAACAGAAAGACAATTTTAATTTTAAGTCCTTTGTGGGGCATGTGTGTGGTGTCTATCTACATTTTAACAATGTCACAGGTTGAAAATGGGAGCATAGGATACAGATGACTAGTGTAAGCAAGTAGAGATAGGCCACAAAGTGAGCATATAAGGAATGAGCAAGATGGAGATGTGATAGAAGCCCATATTTCTCAAATTCTTAGCTCAATTAGACAAATCCATAAATAAATTTGAGTAGAAAGTGCTAAACTCTCTAACACAATTTACAACCTGATGACAGAATGTTCAGGGAACTAGAACCCATGATAACAAGATAAGAGTCATACATATGAATGGATTTGACTCCTCCTGCTGTCATCCCTGATATTGTCTCGCACATAGTATTAGCATGGCATGCTGTGAAGGCACTCACAGGAAAGACTTCTGAAAAAAAACATTTCAAGGGAATGAAACCCATAATAAGAAGGAAAGAGAAATATAACTGGATGCATTTGAAATACTAACTTCATCACTTGTATTTTCTAGACAAGTATATTAGCATTACATGGTAAATTGAATCCATGGGAGTAAGAAAAAAGTACATCTGAATGTACTTGAACCATTTTAAAATCCTCCACCCACTGAACTGACAATGTCCATGTGCATATGATGAGAATTGATAGTTCTCATAGTTTATGTATGGACTTTGAAGTTACTTTCTGTGACTAGTCATGCAACCCATGATTGCAGAAAGATTTTCTTTCTTTTAAAAGGCTTTTTTTGCAGATGCACATTTACAATATCAGTGGCAACTCTAACATCATACAACACTTTACTCTGACTGAATATTTGTACAGGACCTTGCACAAGTCTTAAAAAAGTTCAACATCTCTGTGCAGCATTTAAAGGTTTCTGTATCACTTTGCTATGTTTTTATCTCATTAGCATATATAGTGATTCAGTATATACTCATTAGCATATAACATGATTGACCATGTTATGTTGGTTGGTTGCACATATTGCCGGGTGTTCTGAATTGCACACACCCTGCATACATCAACTTGTAGTGCAAAAAATTTGTTTACCTTGATGTGACAAAGTTTTCAGAATTTGGCCCTCAATTAGTTAAAATTAGCCCATACATTTTCTGAGACATTATATTCAGCAAATGCTCATAGCTCTGCAAAAATTAACAGTTTGATCTCAGATTTGCAACCCAATATCTATGGGCTACCACCACCTGAAATAAGACAATGAATTAGAGCAGCTTGGATCAAAACAATATTTTTAATGATGACCATAAAACAGCATTTTAAAATGAAGCTGCTTAATGACAATGCAATGGCTAAATGGAAGGATCCCTAAAATGTCTTTCCTAAAAATTTTGTGCAAAAAATCATCCTTTGAAACATCATATTAATTAAATGTCAATAACCATTGAAAACTTGAACAACAATTTTCAACATACTGTATATGGACCACTATGATTTGAACTATGTCATTAAATTAATGCAACTTGGATCAAATTAAAATTTTCAGTGATGACTATGAAATGACATTTTAAAGCAAACATGGACATTGACAATACAAAGTGTCTACCATTAACATTTCATGTCAAAATTCCCCATAGTTAAAAATATATAATTGTATAAAACAGCTAGTTAAAACAGGCAATATATATTTTTTTCTGTGAACAAGTGCCTGTATATCTAAAAAAAGTTAATATTGTGCCTGTGTTCCAATTTTCAGCATATACAAAAACTTCCCCAAGTTAAAAAGACATAACTCTTCACAGCAATTGGTTACAATTATCAGTGGAAGTTTTTTTTTTTTTTTTTTTTCTGTTGAAATGCACCAAAAACATAATTATCATATATGAGCTACTAACAATAAAATTAAAACTGCACTAAACAAATAAATGAAATAATAACAATGATAATAATAATAAAATACACATGGTCACATTATAAGTGTAATAAGGCACTTGAAGGTGTGCATGGTTCAGATATTACTGAAAGCCCAAGGATTGTAAGGCACTCACACTTTGGGATCACATGTCATAATGCCAATGAGTGTGTGATAACTGTGTCATACACACCTCCTTCATATCTCACTGCATATATAAAATATATAATCAAGGCTTGTTACATGTGGATTTACTCATGGTGATATGAGGCTCCACCCAAGATGAACAAGACACAAATCCATTCATAACACATATCCCGCTTATCAGGTCTATATTACATAGTCGAAGTTCCGTAACTCCGAACACCTAATGGTTGAACCATTATGTTTGAAGTTACGGAACTTTAACTACATAAAAAATAAATAAATAAATAAACAACATACAACAAAATAAATTGTTGTAAGCAGGGGGCAAGCCACCCTGCACCCACCACACCCCCGCTACTTAAATATATCAACTCCGAGATCGCACCACATTGAACATAATGGAAATCTCTGCTTATGGAGATTTACATTCAAACACACAAACTTTTACAAATTCGAACTTATGGTCTCGACCATATGTGGTTCAAACTTGTAAAAGTTTGACTACGTGATAGGAACCCTGCTTATCTATTATAATTATTATATGAGGCTACCATGATTTCTGTTTTAAAAATGTCAATTCTTTTTATTTTACTTTTTCCCCAAAGTAAGGTAGATACAATAAATGATCTTATGAGTCTCGGTGTTATTACACTTTGTTTTTTCTCACATTAAGTACGTCTGCTACGTTCCCTTCTTAGTGCCATAATGCCATATGAAGACTAAGAAGGTCCCTCTGTCAATGGTTGAATTACAGCTTGTCAGGGACATAACTCACTGAGTATAAATGGCCAAAAAAATCAACCCAATAAATCATTAAACTGTGTGCACTTTTTTTGCAAGGGGCAAATCTTCCTGCACTTTTTTATGAGTAATTAAGCCCAGTATCCCCCAAACTTATATATAACAATTCTGCAGGCTTACAGACATGAAGAAATAAGAAATCTCCCAAAACAAATCCATTACTGCCTGAGCACACATATACATTACATGGACTATGACCTCCTTATAGAAAACAGTTATACAGATGTTCAGCATCAGGGATCTGAGCATCACGGAATAGATCATGAGGGAGTTAACATTCAAGGAAGTGTAGACATACAGATACATGTTAAAAATTTAGTTTGCTTCTACCCTGAATTACACGTTTTGAACATGGGTAACCAGGTAAGTGTGAGGTTTTTGTACGACAAAGAAAATGCATAGCAGTATGAATTTTTATTTAACAGAAAGGGTGCATGATTCTTTCAATGGAGTCTGGGACAGATTAATAGAGTACTTAAAAGTTATCTATTTGTAAGTATTTTAGCTTACTGATAATTGCTGGTGCTTTTGCAGTGTTGACTGGCGATAGATATTACTTCTTCTGCTGCTCAACTGATGCAGATGGGTTATGTAGATTTAATGTTTCAGTTCCGTCACAGTTTCTGACAATTTCATTTGTAGAATGAGATCACATAACTCCTGGCACAGTATAACATGCAATAATGCAAACATTATTATGTCTTATTGTTTATGTAAATGCAAATCTCAAATTACTTTCAGTCGTTGCGCAGTTGCTAATTGGACAATAGTTCAAAGCAAAATATAGAGATGATAGCAAGTATAACAACTTTTACCAAGAAAGTATACTTTTCTTGTGGTATAGGAATAGTTCTGACCTTAAAAGTAATGATTGTTAGATCAGGTTTCATATATATAGATATAGATAAAGATATAGATATATAGAGAGATATACATAGATAGATATTTTTTAAAAATGTTTTGAGACGAAAGGAAGAAAATCAAGGATTCATTTTCTCTTTAGTTAAAACGCCACCACATCAGATTTTGAATGACAAATGTGAAGCATATGTGTTTTTTTAAAAAACTACTTTCCTTTCTTTAGACACCTCTACTTGAGCTGGGAAGGGGTCTGGTGCTGGTTCCACTGACTGAAAGGTCTCCCTTGGAATGTTGCTTCATAAGAAGCAGAGGAGCCACAACATTAAATACAAATGCCTGAAATGGCAAAGGAGTGAAACTCAAATAATAAGCATTTTTGCAGGGTGTATAAGTCTCCTACATTTCCTGAGGGGGGGGTACAAGCCCCCATATTCCTGAACTTATAAACACGAAGGATCAAATGATGGAAATTGAAAAAGGGTAATTGTGAGGTGGAGTTCAGGGATGAGTTAAGACAGGCACTGGGTGGCAGTGAAGACTTAACAAATAGCTGGGTAACTACAGCAGAGCTAGTAAGGGAGACGGCTAGAAAGGTGCTTGGTGTGACATCTGGACAGAGGAAGGATGACGAGGAGACATGGTGGTGGAATGAGGAAGTACAGGAGAATATACAGAGAAAGAGGCTGGCAAAGAAGAAGTAAGATTGTCAGAGAGATGAAGAAAGTAGACAGGAGTATAAGGAGATGAGGTGCATGGCAAAGAGAGAGGTGGAGAAGGCTAAGGATAAGGCATATGAAGTGTTGTATGAAAGGTTGGATGCTAAGGAGGGATAAAAGGACCTGTACTGATTGGCTAGACAGAGGGACCGAGCTAGGAAAGATGTGCAGCAGGTAAAGGTGATAAAGGATAATAAGGGAAACATACTTACAAGCGAGGAGAGTGTGTCGAGCAGATGCAAAGAGTACTTTGAGGGGTTGATGAATGAAGAGAATGAGACGGAGAGAAGGTTGGATGATGTAGGGATAGTGAATCATGAAGTGCAATGGATTAGCAAGGAGGAAGTAAGAATAGTTATGAAGAGGATGAAGAATGGAAAGGCTGCTGGTCCAGATGACATACCTGTGGAAGCATGGAGGTGTTTAGCTGAAATGGCAGTAGAGTTTTTAACCAGATTGTTTAATGAAATTTTGGAAAGTGAGAGGATTTCTGAGGAATGGAGAAAAAGTGTTTTGGTACTGATTTTTAAGAATAAGGGTGATGTGCAGAGCTGTAGTAACTACAGAGGGATTAAACTGATCAGTCATGGCATGAAGTTATGGAAAAGAGTAGTGGAAGCTAGATTAAGAAGGGACTTGATGATTAGTGATCTGCAGTATGGTTTCATGCCGGGAAGAGCACTACAGATGCAATGTTTGTTCTGAGAGTGTTGATGGAGAAATATAGAGAAGGTCAGAAGGAGTTGCATTGTGTTTTTGTAGACTTAGAGAAAGCATATGACAGGTGCCTAGAGAGGAGTTGTGGTATTGTATGAGGAAGTCGAGAGTGTCAGAGAAGTATGTAAGAGTGGTACAGGAGATGTACGAGGGTAGTGTGACAGCGGTGAGGTCTGCGGTGGGAAGGATGGATGCGTTTAAGGTGGAGGTGGGATTACATCAAGGATCAGCTCTGAGCCCTTTCTTATTTGCAATGGTGATGGACAGGTTGACAAATGAGATCAGACAGGAGTCCCTGTGGACTATGATGTTTTCAGATGACATTGTGATCTGTAGTGAGAGTAGGGAACAGGTGGAGGAGACCCTGGAGAGGTGGAGATATGCTCTAGAGAGAAGAGGAATGAAGGTCAGCAGGACTAAGACAGAATATATGTGTGTGAATAAGAGGGAGGATAGAGGAATGGTGAGGATGCAAGGAGTAGAGGTGGCAAAGGTGGATGAGTTTAAATACTTGGGATCAATAGTTCAGAGTAATGGTGAGTGTGGAAGAGAGATGAAGAAGAGAGTACAGGCAGGATGGAGTGGGTGGAGAAGAGTGTCAGGAGTGATTTGTGACAGACGAATACCAGTAATAGTGAAAGGGAAGGTCTACAAGAGTGTAGTGAGACCAGCTATGTTATATGGGTTGGAGACAGTGGCATTGACAAAAAGGCAGGAGTTAGAGCTGGATGTGGCAGAGGTAAAGATGTTAAGATTTGCACTGTGTGTGATGAGGGTGGACAGGATTAGGAATAAGTATATTAGAGTGTCAGCCCAGGTTGGAAGGTTTGGAGACAAAGCCAGAGAGGCAAGATTACATTGGTTTGGACATGTGCTGAGGAGGGATGCTGAGTATATTGGGAAAAAGATGCTAAGGATGAAGCTACCAGGTAACAGGAAAAGAGGAAGGCCTAAGATAAGGTTTATGGATGTGGTGAGAGAGGACATGCATGTGGTTGGTGTGACAGAGCAAGATGCAGAGGACAGGAAGAAATGCAAACAGATGTTCCGCTGTGACGACCCCTAATGGGAACAGCCGAAAGAAGGCGACGATGATGATGATGATAAATACCAACTCCAGAGTCACACAAACATAACAAAATAGAAATCTCACAAACAAAGAAACCACAAACAGCACACACATAGAAGCTACATTTATAGTGTCAGTGATTTGCAATGGATAACAAGTATCAGCACTTTGTTTTTCAACAGCTTATAATTTGGCCACTAAATGCTCAGGGAATTTCAACATGGTCAATTTACAGAGCTGTTTTTCCCCTTGCTTTTGTACAGTATTTCAGTGATCTACTGTAGAACTGTTTGGAAGATAAATTTAAAAGGCTGTTTGGCATAGGCAAGACACTTTTACTAGGCTCTTAATTTGTTGATTTTCTCATACAATGCATGCAACACATGCCTAATTATTTGCTAACAAATATAAGTAACTTTGTTTTGGTAAATAATTTCTTTCTCTTACAAAGACTGACATATTCACATAAAGCAAAGCTTGGCTGAAATTTAAATGTCTGTGTATTCTTAAATAAAACCATTGTCCATTATTTGAGTAGAAAAACGTTTCATGAATGACTATTGGAATACTTTTTGGGCCAGATTCATGAACATCTAAACGGCACTCTGCATGACAAGCACATGATAGCACACTATTCTGTATTGATTAAACAGCTCTGCCCTTCGTGTAGAGACACAAAACAAAGGTAAATGCCAGAGAATGCTAATTAAAGTATGACTAGTCAAAGTAGATGCTAATTAATCTAGCCAACATGGCAGAGCTATTCAGGAAGCTATAAATCAAGTGTGTGCTCTTAGAGTAGCAATTTGTCATGAGCTCCAAAACCTATTTGAATACAGACACCTCTTTTCCATGAGCTCCAAAATCTATTTGAATACAGGCACAATTAAACATAGGGAAAAAAATGCAATGCAAGGGGCTGCCAATGTTCTTTTGCATGTTTTTGTGCAACTGGCTAAAATCTGTGCTACTGCTGCTGCTGATAGACCTCACCCAAGGAGAAGAAGGGTGTTCAGACCCTGTTTAGCATATTACGGCCTGTATGACATCAAAATATATTAGCAGTACAGGATGGACAAGGAAACACTGCATGAACTCTGCAACCTCTACCACCCCCACCTCAGACATAGAGGAAATCGAGGAGAATCAATACCAGCTGAAACTACAGTATGTGTAGCATTAAGGAAAGTAGCAACTAGTACAATCCAGAGACCTACAGGGGATATACTAAAGGTGTCACAGGCTTCAGCCTCCAGAATATTGCTCAATTTTCTCAATGCTGTGCTAAAACATACAAGGAAGTAAATATCTTTTCTCCACACCCCACACAACAGATCAAGAATAATGCAGAAATGTTATGCTGTAGCACACTTCCCTGAAGTTTTGTGGGCCATAGGCTGCACACACATAAAAATAAAAACACTACCTGGTGAACAGGGATGGGCATACATCAACAGGATAGGGTTCCACTCAAGTCTACTGCCAGGTTGTCTGTAATGCCTGAGGGATTATCCTCACTCTCTGTGCAGGCAATCCAGGAAATTGTCATGACTCACATATATGACACACCTCTTAGCTTTACACAAGGTTTACCAGGGTAGATGTTCCACAAGGCCATTTACTGGGGTGTGCAGGTTATGACACCCTTCAGAAATGCACCCCTCATATTGAAGAAGGATACATTGATGCTCATGTTCAAACTAGAAACATCATAGAGAGTGTGTTTGCCATGCTGACGTCATGGTTCTGGTGACTGGACACATCAGGGAGTGCCATGCAGTACGACCCAGGCGCCTGAGCAGAAATACTCAAAGTCTGTGTCATGTTGCACAATATCATCTTGAGGAAACAGCTGTAAGAGGGATAGCAAAGGCCAGGAGCACACATCCCTGGACCATAGGCAGGGTCAGCACCTCCAGCACATACAGAGGAGGATTATGAGGGAGAACCTCCAGCTACAGAGGGAGCTGGCAGATGTAGATGTACACAATATGCCCTTGCCTTAGCAAACAGGCAGAGGATAGCATGCACACTCATCACCTAAGGAATATACATAGCAACCTAAGCACATGCAAATTGTAAAACTGATACCAACCAAAGTCCACAACATTTACTTCCCCATGCAAGGACTGTGTACTGGTAGCATCTGACAGAGAAAACCCCAAAGGACACAAGCGGTACCTACAGTAACGCCAAGGTAAGTGTGGAACTTACAGTACAAAACAAATGTGTAAGCAGATAAAAGTAACTTGTGCCAGCATACGGTTAGTCATAAATGTATTCCAGCAGAATCTGTGTGAGGTGTCCAGCAATGATATTAATAGCTCATGTAACCGATATGTGCACTATAAGCTTTGCATTTTACCCAATAACCTGCATCGTCTGTCACTTACCTGCTGAATATAAACCAGTCAATAGGTCAATTACAGCAACAGTTTCACAAGTTAATGCCTTATATACTGCATACCTGGAAGTTGTTCTTGGAACAAACTTGACCTGTTGTCCACATCTGAACCAACATCAATGAGCCTGTGTGAACCTTCTGCAGAGCTGTCAGGATCTCTGACAGTGGACAGGAATTCCTCAGCTTTAATGAGTGGTGGTTTAGTAATAGCACCACCCCCATAGATATCTGTTCACATGCAACTGCAGCTTCTGTCTTGCAAGTCACTGTAATCAGTGGCACAGTTCCACACCTGATTATAGTTTCTGGCATGGCCATCTACTGCATTTGTATCAGTGACCACCTGATGCCATATACTTTTTCTGACAGACATATCACCTCTGTCTCTGTCAAGCAAGAAGGTTCCATGGTGGCTTATGGCTTGAATGATATCCACGTTCTCTGCATTACTGACTGGTGCCTTGTATTGAACAGATGGTCTGGATGCCACAATCATGTATGACATGAAACAGAAAAAAAAAACATATTTATAACACATCAAAATTATTCTCCTCAAATAAAATCTGTGCACCCATTGTCAACAACAAAACAGATGAACACACAATGCTCATTTAGGACTACATATAAGGTAAGGACCCCCCCACTAAAAAAAAAAAAATACATTAGCATTACATTCATTCTGTTAACATTTCTGCAATGTGGACAGCAATTCTGTAACTGATTACTGGATGGTAGTATTATCAATAAGTAGGAAATAATTCAAGTAGAAATACCAATCAATTTTCATTGGTCTCTGCACTGTTGTGAAGGTTGCCATCTGAGAAGCCTAACACCTCTGTTAGCTACAAATGTACAACACCTTGAAGATGATAATAAATACAAAACACTTGTCTGTATCTATCTGAAATATATTAACAAACAGTAATACTTCTTCTTGTATGAGAATGCAGTTCCCAGGATTTCTTAAATTCACACACATACGGACCTGTCTGAAATAAATCTTCAGTCATACTGAATGCAATCTCTAATGATGATGGCTGAATGTGGCTTTGCCAGTAACACTGGGAAGTAAGAACCTTGCTTGAAATATATGTATCTTTTACTCCATAGATTTGATTCCCACCTTGTACGACTAGCTTTTTATAGTGTGAAAGTCCCAACAATGTATGTCCAAAGTCATCCAGTTTAGCTTTTCAAAGACCAAGGCTTGCAAGCCAAGCCATTAAGCATCTCAGTGTCAGTGGCGGCTGGTGACTTCAAATTAAAGGGGGCTGCAGGAGACAGCTGAATGGGTGGGGCCAATGGGGAGGGGTGTGACCAACTAGAAAGGGGCAGAGCTATGCTCAAAATCACAACAACTGGAACTTTAATTAAATACGCTGCCCTGGGTGCCAAACCATCATTACGAGAGTCCAATCAAGACAAATTGAAGTGTAGAAGAAAAAAATATTTCAATGCATTGGCTATATGACAACTTACTTAATATCTAGATGGAAACACAAAGGTTGTGAGGCATGAAAAAATAAATTGCTTTTTAAATACATTACTGGAATACCAGTCAAAATCAAGTATAAATTAAAACAAGCAGCACTCAGCTCAAACCACTTCTCCTTGCACTGCAGTTCTAATTATAATTTATATTCAGCTTTATAAAATTACCAAGTAACATGCTGAAAGTAGCAATCTCTGTGATACCCCCACTTGTAAAAATGTTTCTTATCCAAAAAAGACCTGCTGCCTGACAACAACTATCTACTTGTTTCACGGTGAACACATGATCAAAGTAAAAAATGAACAGCGAGCAAGAAACAAGCTCAAGATAAATTGCTTAAAGGATTACTGCACAAGTTATGGACCACACATGATAGATTGGCATTCTGTTTAGTTTATGGGTAAAGCCTGCAAAGATAACTGCAAGTCTCCTACAAATGTAATGAACTTCTGAAAATACTGTAATCCTGTCCTTTATTTCAAATACTGTCATATGCATTTCAATACCTAAGGCTTATACGTTATCTAGTTATGTAAATATTCTCTGCATGGCAACAATGAAAAGGCTTTCACTGTTGGTAATTCTTTAACACTATGCTTATTAATGCTTACTTGCAGCTTACAATATCCGACAAGCTTACCTGATAGTCAATAAAGCATTGCTACTTTAATACAGAGCAACAGGGCACTGCGATAGCATGCATTTTCTGAATAACAAGAAGCATAAATCTGCAGTATAAAAATATGACAGAAAACCAGAACATTCTGCAAAATCAAGGACAGGTGAAAAGCCACGGTCATACTTGTGGTCTACCTTGGATGGGGGAATACTCTGCAGACTTACACTACATAACTGCTTCTTGCCTTGCTTGGACACATCCAGAGCCACTACAATGCAACAAGTAGGTCACAGTTTGAAATGTCTCTGGCTGACGGTGATGGCTCTGACACTCATACTTCTCAACCTCAGAGCAAGAAATCTGGACAAAGCCATACAAAGAAGTGGGACACAGGCCCAAAAATAAAGACAATATTTAAATATTGCTCGTATAAACTTAGAAAGATAATAGAATAGTAGTAGGTCTTGCATTAGTATGAATTTTTGAAGGTATGAAATCTGAAACTCAAATGTCTGCCATTATTTTCTAACTTCAGTCTTTAATGATTTGCTACTAATTTGCCAGAAAACCACAATTTTATGAAAAACAGACCAAAAATGTTATGCAAAAATATAAAATTGCCACACAATACAGCTGGGAACCTGTCAAAGAAAGGACACCTTTTTAAAATTAGTACTGCTAACTTGAGCAGCTGACAAAATAAGATCATCTACATGCATTTCTGAAATAAAAGTAATCTATAACTCTGATCATTAAAGTTATTTATAATTGTAAACCCTCCACGTTTTCTTCCAAAATTGCCATTTTGCAGAGGGATTATTAAGGGGAGAGCAACATTTTGAGCCAAAATTGGGGACAGTTGAGAGGTTTGGATATTCCTAATTCTATAAAGTGATTTATTTGCACGTACCTCTCAACCTCTTAATGCAGGAAATCTGGACAAGGTCAAATATATTGGGGGAACATGCAAACAGTACTAAAAATTGCTCTTGTATAAACTTAAGACAGTTGACAGAATAACAGGTCTTGCTTTAGCATGCATTTTTCTGAAGGTTATGATGTCTGAAACTCAATGTCTGTCATTATTTAGTGACTTCATTCCTAAATGATTTGGCAGAAAACCACAAATTTTATGAGGAACAAACCAAAAATAAGAAGCAAAAATCTATTCATTCTGCAAAATTCTGGACAGTTGAGAGGTATAATTCAGCCGGGGCTGTCTGAGTTTGCTGCCCTCCCCCCCTCACAAAATCATGGTCGAATGGAGCGTCCTCCCTGCAGCCATTCCAATGTCCCATTCCTTGGTTATTTCGCCCCATTTGCCATAATATGCATACTGCTTTACTTCTGCGATGATATGGATTTCATTTGAAAGTTTTATTTTATATTTTACAGCATAAACCCTAATAGATATCTGCTAAACAAAGCAATGTAGTCTCACAATGAAAATAGACTTAGCATTAAAACTTCTCTGCCCTTGAAATTCACATTTATTGAAACCCACATTCACAGAAATTACATTTTGCCAGTGGCAGATAAAGATTCATTTTGGGCTGTTTTCAAATCATAGACCCCTTGAACACGAAACATACACATTCTCTTCGATACACCTTCCTGACTGTATTACATTATATTCCTTGTACAATATGTATTGTTTTGAACATTTTTCCAGTAAACAATGAAACAAAATGCATGCACCAATAATGACAAAACTGCCCAATTCAGAACATTTCCATCACAAAAGTCTACTCAAACTTCAACAGTCCACCAGTATCAGTAAATATGCACGATCTCCAAAGAAGTAAAAGCCATCTAAATAATTCCACATTAAAGAAATCTGTTAACTAATGAAGAGGTTACTGCTAGCAAACAACTTTATATGTCATTGTTTCATCTACAAATAAAGTGCCTGTTGCCCTTGAGGAATAACTTGCTTATGTTGCATTAAGAAAATATATAATGCTAGTAATATCGCAATAGGGAATGGATGGCAAACTGATAACAGGCTCATAGTTACTAGGTATCTTCGCCAAAGAGGACTGCAGTATCCATCCCCTTTACAACAGAGTACAGTATCAGGAATGAATCTACCTACTATGGGAGTAGAACCCACAGCCTTCTACATCAAAAGTAAGTCCACTACCTATTGTGCTATTTACAATGTAAGCAGACTTAGCATAAGCAGCACAAAACTTTTGTTCCCCTGCAGCTCTCAGCTCCTTGTAAAATCTACTCGACACTCAGCTGTATCTCTAAACTTTGCAGCACAAGAAATCTGGACAAAGCCAACATTTATTTGGGGGTGGGGACAAAAACCAGGGACACATTTTAAACATTGCTTGCATAATGTTGGAAAGTTGCTAGAATAAAATGCTGTGTTACCACCATACATATCACTGCCAACTATTGAACCCAGGTCCCTGTGCAAAACAGCCAGAGCAACATAGCACTATGCCAAATCATCCATTTTTATGAAAGAAAGAAAGACTGAAACTTAAATGGCTACCATTTAGTGAATTCAGTTCTCACCATAGCTGTCATCATATTAGCGCAAAACATCTGAACAAAGCCAATAATGGGGGAATACAGCCCCCAAACATATTCAGTGAGTTCAGTTATCACCATAGCTCTCAACCTTGGCACAAAAAACCTGGATTAAGCCAATAATGGGGGAATACAGTCCAAAAAATAGGAACAAATATCCACTGAGGACACCAGAGCAAACCCACGGAGAACATGCATACTTCACACAGAAGGCACCCCAGCCAAGAATCAAACCAGACAACCCATAGCTGTCAGGCAATACTGCTACCACTGCACCACTGTCTGTTTTAAGTAACAAAAATGCAGAAACCACAGATTTTATGAGGAACAGAACAAATATGAGGCAAACATCTGCAAATGTTTTAGAAATGGTGGTGGGTATGGAATTCAGGCTCTTGTCACTTGGGCCCAAGTTACAGGGTTCAAGCCTTATTCTCTACCCACCACCATGAAGCAACTGGGGCATATTACACAGTCACACACACACACACACACACACACACACACACACACACACACACACACACACACACACACACACACACACACACACACACACACACACACATCACCACCTACCTGTCTCCATGACCTGCCATGCATGCAATCCTGTACTCTGCAGCTATGGTCTCCCCAATCGGTCCTCCATACTGGCCTGATTAAATGCAATCCTGTGGTCTCCCCAATCGGCCCTCCATACTGGCCTGCGTGAAATGTGTACTCAACAGCCTGATCGGTCCTCCATACTAGCCCGCGCATGCTGTGGACTCGGTCTCCCGCGACATGTGAGGAGGCTGGAGCCTTCTGCCATTGGTCCAGCCTGTGGTTGATGCAGTCCAGTGACCTTCCAGTTTGTGTGGTCGTCACCGCACAGATCTCTGGGTTGAAAGGGTGGAGATAACTCTCTTCCCTATCCAGACTGCCTAACTGAGCAGTCTGGAGTTCAGGAATGCCTGAGCATGCATGCTTGGAGTTCTGGTCTGCCTAACACAGCAGTCAGGAACTAAGCACACATGTGCGGAGTCAGAGATATTTTTTTATTTGTATATGTTCTACGGGGGGGGGACTGGGGACTTTATTTTATGCATTCTACAGGTGCGGGGCCCATTTTACAGGTGGGAGGGCTGCAGTCCCACAGTCCTATAGCACGAGCCGTCCCTGCTTAGTGTTGACAATTAGAAAAAGTGTGAATAGGCTGAGCATCATGCATGACAAATCTCACTGTCATGTTTCACACCTTCACTGCTGTTTGATGAAATCCCAGCCTCTTTTTCTGGCAATGGATCTCTCTGTTTTCCACACTGCATATGCAGTTGGCATGGGTGTATGCATTTGTGCAGAGGCTGTTAAACATGAGATGAGAATCTGTCACCAATTCAGACACAGAATTTTTGCTTGACTTCTGCAGACATGGCTAGTGTAGGAGATGATTATGCTAAATTTATAGAAAGAAGTGGGCTGTTGAGGAGTCCAGGATTTTTGTGGCACTCCTCATGAAGTGCTGTAGCCATAGGCTGCTGCAGGGGGACTATATTAGGTCTCAGTATTAGACTGAGGGTTGGAACAGCTTAGCCAACAACTGGCATCCCATGCACTGGGGAGCAATATCATCACCACTAAAGTGACCTGAAGTGGCACAAGATGGACCTTCTTAGCCAACAGAAGGTTGTGTTTAGACCTGCTGATACCCCTAAGTTGTGTAAGTATACTGACCTATCACCATTCAAATATATAGAATGAAGTGGGCAGCCAATTCTGCTATTCATTATGTTTTCTTGTCTCTTCTTCTCTGTTGTACAGCTGCTGAAGAAATTGCAGCAAACAGGAAGGTGCACTAAGAGACGTTAACTCTCCTTAGAGAGGCACGGTTATGTATGGATCATGACTTACTGTAAGGCTAATAACTATTGTAATTATATGCAATATGGTAATAGTCAAATAAATACTTGTATGTATGATAATATAGCAGTGTAATTGATTAATGGTACAACAGAGTAGGACCTTAACATCATAACTGGATGTGGCAAAGGTGTACAGACCTAATAATCATCAATGTGTATGTATCCAAATAATAAAGTCATGTGACATGCCATGGATATTATTCTCTCTTTCTTTTGGTCTCACCCACGCCCCCTTTCAATCTCTCTTTATCTCTCAAACTTTCTTTCTCCCTGACTTTTTTTGTTTGTTTTTTTAAATATTTTTTATGGTTTAAAATTGTTCTACTTTCATACATTTCTGCTTAATAAAAATGACATTTGGTACAGGGAGGTAGAATGACCACTGCAGAACAGACCACCAGCCCTCCACAGGTTGTAGCACCAACAGCCAGCACCTTGGGATCCCAACTTATCAGCTCTCTCTCCACAAAACCTGTGCCACCTGCTCTATCTATGTCAGGTAGCTCTGCCCAGGCTAGTAGTGCACTGGTACACCTAGTAATGGAGGTGGTGATTTTGTCACCCGGCAATAGCTGACAGGGCTGGTGGAGGGTATAAGGAAACAGGCCTCAGTGCCTGAATTGGCCCTGTAGAAAAGGTGCATCATCATATTGCAAAGTACATCAAGCACTGACACCTGAAACTGCGATAGCAGATTGTGCTGACAGTTCTGGGTGTGAGAACTAGATTTGCAATGTTCTCAGGCATGATATAGGTGCATCTCTAATGTCCCCTACCTATCCCCAATCATGGTGTCACTGTTCCTCAACCTTTTGTGTTCATCACTATTCCTGTCTGTCTTGTATGTCCTGTATGTCTGCACCTGCTTTCTCTCCTACCCTATGTACCTGACCCTCAAATTCCTAAGCCCCATCCCTAACATTCATATCTCTTTGAAAGTAAAAAAAAAAAATGGGCAGGTGTCCTACAAAAAAAATATCAACCAATACATAGTGCTCAACTTCACCAATGTGTCTTCTTGACACACGTGATTTGATAAAATTGGCTCTACACCATTATTCTGTTGCTGTCAACTATAATTGGTGTGCCAACCCCCCCCCCTTTCCACCACTTTGTTATCAACAAGCTTTTTACACATTTAACCTGGTCAGAAAGTAGAATCATACATAACCCACATGGCCAGAATGTCACATAAGGAAGCCCTCACTTTTTGCCATCAGCATTGTGCAGAGTTTGGCACTGTGCACCAGTGATGAGTACAGGCAAATTGCTTTTCATGTTGTATGGCAAAACCTGGTCAGTTTTTGCCATCTCTCGCAGTAATCTAGTTATGCTTGCATAAAGATGCTTAGACATGCCACACTATAAGAATATAGAGTAAAGGCAGAATAAATCAATACTTTGTAACAGTTACTTTAATAGTTCTTTGACTAATAGAAGTAACAAGGTGCAACTTCCTCTGTGAAGTATTAATGTACATCACTTGTCCGAAAATTGCTTTCTGGCCGTAGCTTCAAGAGATGGATTCCAGATATATGTCACAGTATTTGTAACTGTGATGTTAAGCTTCTATGATATGTTTAATTACATACATCTTAATATTTATTCAGTTATGACCCTTCATGAAAAGATTTTGAATACTATGGCAAAAAAATATTTGAAAACACATCCATGCCCTTAAGGAAGAATTATTAAACCACCCTTATTCTGCTCATGTCTCAGTCATGTTTTTCCTCTCCTCCACCTTCTTGATTCCCAGTGCCGTCAGTTAATGACACAGATCACGACAAATTAATAATGAGTACTCCCCAGACAGATGTGCATTAATGACCCATACCACCAACCTTTGATATGTCTCTGTATATCTCGCTCTATCTTCATCAGGTTAATTAAAGTTCATCTTGTAGCATTTTCATATTGTCATTACTTCGCTGTGGTGTGTTGCGATAATGATCTGGGCTGTAAACTTAGTTTTGCATCTTGAAGAGGGTTCTAATCCAACAGCAGGTAAAACTCTCACTGCCTGATTTTATAAATCTCTTTCATGTGTATGTGTTGCCTATGTATCTGTCTACCCCTCCCTTCTGTTTTATCAGTTGTAGTCCGCAGCATTTGCGCAAGGTCTGGCAACGAGCAAGTGTAATATGTGATACTAAATGGCATTTCAAGCGTTACTGCAAAATCGATGAGTTTTTGCCTTACACTGCATTGGCACTGCGTAGCTTAACATAAATATTAGTACATCCACTGCACTATAATTAAACAGGCTTAAGCTAATAAACTGTGATACAGTTAATTTTCCAAATCTCTCAGGCTATTGGATATCATGTAAAGTGTAAGGGAGGCTAAAACTAATATAAGTGCAATGAATACTGCTGTTGCCTAATGCCTTTACTGAACATGTTGTGAGTGTCTCTTACAATGTGTGATTGAAAGATATTAAATGATGAGCTGCTTTGTGGTGAGCTGCGATAATCAACCTTTCTGTACAGCTTTAGTTCTAGTGCCAAATGTTCAAGTCCTGTCATAGGTTATACAGCAATGTCATTTTTCTCCATATTAATAGCACTTGCAAGTGTGTGTTATAACTGTTATCCAAAAAACACCATCCTTATATCACTGTGATGTTTCCAGTTTCTTACTTTTTCATCCTGATGTATGTGGATGTAGTGGTTATTGTCACTTCTTCACCTTCTCAATTCATATATCATAGCAAACATGGGAGGGTTGTGGCTGACAAAGTTCGCAGATGACTGCAAACTAGGCGCCATAGTCGATACACCAGCTGACACATACATCCTACAGAAAGGCTTCACCGAAACGGACAACTGGTGCCGGAATCATGGCCTTAAACTGAATGCCAAGAAATGTATAGTCATCCCCTTTGGGAAAAACAAAGTACCCACAAATTATCACATAGACAGTAACCCACTGAGTACCGAAAAAGTAATCAGAGACCTGGGGACCCAAGTTGATAGTGACCTCTCATTTGACACCCACGTTGCCAAAGTGGTTAGAAAGACTTTCTACCTTGCCCACCTTATCATGAAGGGGTTCACATCCAGATCAAAGGAGGTCATCGTGCCCTGTACTCCTCCCTTATCAGGCCCATGATTGAGTACAATGCCCCATTTGGTATGTACCTCACCTGGCACTTACAACAGCTGGAGAGACCCCAGAAGTACCTCACCAAGAGGATCAAGGGTCTCCAACATATGTCATATGCTGCCAGGCTAAAGAAACTCCAGCTCTATTCAGTAGAATACCGCCTGCTCAGAGGTGATCTGTGCCTGACGTACAAGGCCATGTCCAACCAGGAATTGATGGACATGCTCCACCTCAAAAAATCAAAATCCATAAGAACCACGAGAGCCAAAGATTTAAACCTCAGTACAAACATGAATAGAACATGCTGGAGGGACAGATTTATAACTCAGAGGCTTCCCATACTCTGGAACAAAATCCCAGTCCATGTTAGGCAGAGCCCCTCACTGACTCTCTTCAAGAGAAATCTTGACGAGTGGATGGGAGATCATAGGTTTAACCCGGGGGTCACCCCTGTGTCACTACTAGACAAAGGCACAGTATTCTAAATTAATTCTATACACCTTAGTACCCCTACATGGGGTGGCGAAAGACACATCTCTAGGGCTAGGCTTGCAAATGCCCCAGGGCAGATAGCCTAGTACTAAACTATGAAACTATGAAACTATATAAGAGTCACTGCATGGTACAGAGCAGGACAAATTCTGACTGAGGAAACACCTGATACAAACACATCATGAAGATGTTCACAAATGTGCCATAACACAAACTGTTATTTATCTCTCCATTTTTGTGTCTCTCATCACCTCTTCTGTCTCATCACATTGTACTGTAACATATTTAGTAGGATGATGGATGACATGTTCATCTTACATCATTTGGCTCCTGTCCTTACTGTAAGGAAGCATAATTCCCACAATTCACAAGATATCCTGCCCTAGGGTATGGACTGAGTCATAATAATTATTTCAAAATATATACTATCCTTGTCATGTTTAACAAATTATACCCACAAAACATGCCTGATATATAGCAGGTATAAAACTTTATTTTGATACACATTACTGACACAGTTTGATCAAAAAAACATACTTAGGATAATCATTCCTATGTAGTCTTACAATCATGATCAAAATTACTTATAATAATCACATTCTCACACCCTTTGTAAAATTATCTGAATATTGAACTGAAAGCACACTTCACCTCAGCGTTTTTCATTAAGCACACTGTACCTACACCTTGTGCCACAGACAAAGTCATGTGTGAGGTGCATTTTCTCAACTCAGTAATGTCCAGAGTTCTGATAGACAAACATCACCACTAAGCTTGTTTGCAGTACAGAAGGCTGAACAAATTACACTTTCTCACTTTTTTCCTTCAGCAGTTAACACTGTTTGATTGCTGCCTAATGCTGTGCAAAAGGCAATCACAACAACTTCATTTTGAATAAAGCTTTGACCCTAACATGCCAAAGGTAGAGTACAACACGCAAAGTGTATATCTGCAAGAAACTGAGTATGCAGTGCCAAGACAAATATTGAAACTATAACAATAAAAAACATTCACATAAAACAGATTTGTTCTACATTTAATCTCAATTATAACAGTTTCTATATGCTATTTATTTGCACACTGATTGGCAGGGAGCACCACTGAACACTGCTACTTTGTATTCCAAATTCAATACCTAAATTTACACTCAAGCATGCACTAACACTTTGCTGACATTTGTGCCAATGAGCTTCTGCAGTTTAGGAAGAGATTTTGAACAAATATAAATGTTGTCACTGGGTGTTTTTTCTTCCTTTCAAGAAAATGAAGGATCATACTCAACAGAACTGCAGTGAACTGCAGTGAGCTGTGTGTTTGACTGAATATATCATTCTTTATACTCATGTCTACACTGCAGCAATTACACTTACAAATGATATAAACCAGATGATGGACCTTCGGCACACATCCCTCATCATTGCTTAGTCCTATTGCGCCGGATGATTTAAGTATATATATTTTTTTATTGAAACTGCATGTGATATCCCATATCTGGGCCATTAATCAAGGAGCCTGAGTCTTCAACACTGGCACTGGAGAGGGACATTCACTTGGAACAAAAATGGATACACCCAGTATTTCCAGATGCAGCTCTCTGCATCAAGCACAATTTGCTTTAAGAGCACGCAGGGAACACATTTAGTCCAGGGTCTGAGTTTCTCTATCTGTCTCCCTCCAGATCCCCAGTCAGACTCCTCACTGACACAGTTATAGAGTTGAGACCTCAGCTGAATGTCCAAGCCAAGTTGTCTACCACTCTGTCAGTGAAACCAGTGATTCATGCCTCTGCTCCAAGCAGCTAACACACACACGCACTCTTTGAGATTTTGATTTTCACAAGCACACACACACACACACACACACACACACACACACACACACACACACACACACGCACGCAAACACACACCTGGAAAAAGGCTGGCCCAGATTTACTAGCTATGTCCCCTTCTGCCTAGACTATAAGGTAGTTACGCTGTCAACAAACACTCCAGAGCCAACTTCTCCAAGGCTCTTACAAGGTTACCCAATTATACTGAATGAAATTAATATTAATACAAATGGTAGTGTTTGGCCAATGTAGAAAGGATTTCAGGACTGGCCAGAGCTGTCACCAAATATATACTAAACAAATATATTTAATTATAAATAATAAAAGAACATGGAAATACTAGATATCTAGTTATAATAAAAATAAAGTTTTAGTCACAGGAAATATTAAAAATAATACAGGTGTACAGGTTCACACAGTTGCAGAAAAACAATACTAAACTAATCTTAGTATATTTTCCTGACCGATCTAAAGAATTGTTATTCGCTGGTTACTTACTAGAGCAAGGCAAGATGAATTAGGTGTGAGATCCTTCTTTGTCAGGTTACAAAAACAGAGTGCTTTGAGACTTCAGTCTCACCCAGTATTAAAATATCATTTTTAATGATGGATTACAAAATGACATGATTTACATCTGGTCATCTGACTTGTGTTATCCATGCCCCCCCCCCCCCCCTTTGGTTAGGAGCTGCCAGGATTTAGCACGTATGTCTCAATAATATACACACAGAGCCTTGCTAAGATCTGCTCTGTCTCCTAGAAGTCATAATACAATTTCAAACCTCCACCCTTCCAGATTAGCAATTAGTTCACCCCAAAGACAATGCAGGAAGCTTCCTAGTACAGACTTTTCGCCTCTGGCTGCATTCAGAGCTACAATCTTTATGGCCTAACACAAACAATTTAATTTCAAACTATTTTCAATGTTTGAGATTAACCTCTACTCTTCTCTTCCAGTATCAACTGTTAAAACATATACAGTTAAACATTTACAATAATGCATGTATATTTCTTTTTCTGTCCAGCAGGGCACACTGTTGGTACATTTTTCAACACAAGCATCTGTGCAAATCATATTGATATACAAATGACTTATAATTCTTTACAAAATTCCAGCTAGCTATGCTGGCATATATCAACTGTCCTACTTCTCCTGGCATAGGTGGCAATACCTCACATCATCGCACTGCACATTTCCACTGCATGAGCAGATAACATTGATAATAAAAGTAGCATTCATTAATGTTTATATACCACCATCCTTACCTGCTAAGCCATAAATGCTTCATTGTCCATCCTGTGTTTAACAATGCTCCATTCTCATCTACAGAACATCCTGTAAAACAGGTACATGCTGCTCTCTATAAATAATAGCATAGGTGACCTAAGTCAGCAATCTGTATTTAGTATTGATCAGAAGATTGCACTTTCTCCTTCAAATCGACAAACATAACTTTGCCCAAAAAATTAACAGCAATAAATATTTTCTGACACACAGTGAGAAACTGATCCTATGTTCACTGTGGTCTCACACTGTAGGAGTCAGACTACTGCACTGGCACTTGCATTACGTACTGTGTCCTCTAGGGGTTGTGTATTTGTAGTATGAGGGGTTTGAGTGTAGAGTTAGGTAAGCATACCTTATATGGTGTTGTCCTCAGTCAACTCGCATCATAGTTGACTTTCACTGCCACACCCTTCTCTTAACATCATCTTCTGTGCAGCACAATGATGAAGTCATCCTCTATAAAGTGTGCTCTCACAGTACAGAAGCCAGACTTCTGTGGTGGTGCTTATTTTAAGTACTGTCTTGTCTAGAGTGTGTGATTAGATAAGTAGGGGCTTCTAATCTGACAGCACTCAACTTGTGTGTGATGGTGGGACCATAGCACCATGGGAGAATTCATTCAACCAGTATGTTCATTTGACTGCTACTCCTGAGTAACATTTAGATGGGCTACATGAATTCTACATCCATTTTTTCCAAAAATAAATACTGTATATGACACACAGATCAGTTAATCCTTTCCAAAACAAACTCTCACACTCATAACATCCAACCTCTCCTGTGGATCATGCATGTCATACACTTTCCTGCAGATAGATAGGGAGTTCAAATACAGCAGCAAGAACCTCATGACTCTGTATGTGTGTTTGAATGTAGATGGATGCAGGAGCATCTTAAACACATTTGTATTGGCAACAATAACAATCCTACAAGTCTGGATAAATGAGTTTTGCACACATCTCCTTTGCAAGACACTGCTAATGTCATCCCTTCAGACTGCTCACATGAAGACAGAGTTCTTCTGTGGCATGTGCATATTATACATTTACATGTAGCTAGGTAGGTAGTTCAAATACAGGACTGAATCCTCTGTGAGTGCGTGTTTCTTTCTCTTACTGTGCAGAACAGGCTGCAAAAACATATAGGATGTATAGCTATACTGTGTGTTTGTGCTGTACAACCACTTTCAACAACAAACATGTATTTAATACAAAATGGTAAAGTCAGCCATTGAAATGTGTCACAGTTGTAAAATAAATCTAGAGTGGCACTTGTGTTTCAGCAAATCTTCTGTAGCTTGTGATATTAGGGATATAGTTCAAATCTCAAAATCACTGAACATGTTGTTAACAGTGTTGTCAAACACATGTGCTATGTTAATGGGTAGCTGCTGTTTCCTCCTGCAAGAGGTTATTCTAATTTTCATTTTGAAATGTTGTATTAAAGACTGATGCTGTCATATGTTCATAGGTTCATAGGTGTGTACCAGACTAATGGCCCTGGGGTCTTTACGAGTCTAGCCATATGATTACCCTGGCATAGTGCCACCCGACCATAGTTCCCAGTGCCTCTGTCAAGTAGAGCCACTGGAGTTATTCCCAGGCTGAATTTTCTGTTTCCCAACCACTCATCAAGATTCCTCTTGAAGAGGGTTAGCGAGGTACTCTGCTTGACATGTATGAAAAGTCTGTTCCATAGCATGGGCAGTCTCTGGGTAATGAACCTGTCCCTTCCAGCTTGTTCTGTTAATTGTGGTAATGAGGTAGAGGTCTCTGGAGTGTGTGGTGCAGAGGGATTGGGATTTCTTTAGATGTAGCATTTCTAACAGAGCTGGGTCAGACATGGCTTTGTAAGTCAAGCAGAGATTGCCTCTAAGTAAGTGATATGAGACAGATAATAGTTGGAGTTTTTTAAGTCTGTCCATATAGGACAAGTATTTAAGGCCTAGGACCCTCTTTGTGAGGTACTTTTTCAGCCTCTCCAGTTGTTGCAGGTGTCTAGTGAGGTATGTGCCAAATGGGGCATTGTACTCAATGATTGGCCTAATTGGGGAAGAGTAGAGGAAGACAATGACCTCTTTCTTCCTTGATGCAAAACCCTTAGTAATGAGATGTGCCACATAGAAGGACTTTCTGACCACAGTGGCAATGTGGTGATCAAAAGAGAGGTTGCAGTCAACCTGTGTTCCCAGATCACTTATAATGCCTTCTGTGTTCAGTGGACTACCACCAATGTGGTAATTCATGGGAACTAGGTTTTTCCCAAAAGGGGATGATGGCACATTGTTTGGCATTGAGCTTAAGGCCTTGGTTCTGACACCAGTCGTTGGTCTCAGTGAGGCCATTCTGTATGATATCAGCATCATTTGAGGAGTTAATAATAGCTCCCAACTTGAAATCATCTGCAAACTTTGTCAGCCCCTTCATGTTGGCCTGGAATTCAGAGAAGAAGACACCAAACAGGAGAGGACCCAAGACCGAACCCTGTGGGACTCCACTTGTGACTAGTCGGCGGTCTGACTTGTAGTCAGCTATTTTCACACTGTGGGTTCTATCTGTGAGCCAGTTTGCAACATACCTAGTGAAATAGGGGTTGATGCCAAGCTTAGTACGTTTTTCTACAATTCTGAATAGGGAATGGTATCAAAAGCCTTGGCCAAATCAAGGTAGGCTGTATGAACCACCTTGCCTTCATCCAGAGCTCTAGTGACTGACTCAAAGAAGTCGACCAAGTTGAACAGGCATGATCTACTCTTCAAACAACCAAACTGTGTAGGATCCAGAGTTTGGAGATTCCCTGTATCCTTGTTTATTAGGTCCATGATGATGCGTTCCATAGCTTTGCATATCAGACTCATCAGGCTAATGGGGCGATAGTTCCTATGGTCTGTAGTCACTCCTCCTTTGTGGACAGGGATGACTGCAGCAGTGCACCATTCGGTAGGGACAAAGTCTGAGGTGAGGCCCTGATTAAACAGGGCACACAGGTGAGGTGTCAGTTCACTCTGTAGTTCATGTAGAACACAACCAGGGATTTTGTCAGATCCCATAGAAGCTGTATTCTTGGCCTTGGACAGTGCTGTTTTAACCTGTGCAGCAGTAATAATGGGTTCCTGGCAATCTACTGGTATTGCGATTGGTCCTTTGGGGGTGAGAGGGGAAAAGTTGGCACTGAATCTGTTGGCCAGTATACTGGCAATGTCTGTTGGCTAAGTATAGGAGGTACCATTGTGCAGTAGCTCAGAGCAAATCTGGGTATTGCCATGGAGATTCTTTACATAACTATAGAAGGCCTTGTGGTTGTCTTTACTATCTGCTGCAATTCTGTTTTCATAGCTAGCTTTAGAGGATTTGATGAAGGATCTCAACTTTTTGTTGAGGCTGATAAGGGAGTTTTTCCAGTCTTGGGACTTCACCTTATTCAGCATCAGTTTCCTCCTTCTGTTGTAGGGTTTGTTTATGGCAGCGGACCACCAGATTGGCTTCCTTTTTTTGGGGGAGAGTACTTTGGTTCTATTGGGTAAGGCAAGAGACATGCATTTGTGTACGTGTTCATACAGTGCATTGGTGTATGATTCTGCTGTCACATAACTATTCTCCATTTGCATGGGTGCATGACGTTGGCCGCCTCTGTTTTTAGAAGCCCAAAGTTAGCTTTGGAGAAGTTTTTCATGGTGGTGGGATGTGGATTTCCAATGTGATTAGTTTGTGGTCAGATCCAACCAGGGAGGAGCTGACTATTGGTGCAGAGTAACAGTCACCCATGTTAGTAATGACCAGGTCAAGGATGTTGCTACCTCTAGTGGGGGTAAGAATGAGCTGCTCCAGGGCATTGGAATTAATGAACTCTAGGAAAAGTTGGGCAAGTGTATTGGTACATAAATATTTTATCTAGGTAATGCAGGGGTAGTTGAAGTCACCTGGTAAGAGAGTGTTAGGTTGAACCCTAATATTCTCCAGGTTTTTTAGGAATGTGGAGTGCGAGTCTTGAGACATGGTTGGGAACCTATAGCAGGCTATGACCTGAATTGCTGTCTTACCCTATATTAGCTGAACCTGAAGTATCTCTGATGTATTATGCTGGGCTACCAGTCCGGAGATGTGCATATCTTTATGAATATGGAAACACCACTGCCTTTGGAGCTTCAGCCCAAGTTCTGGGGCCAAAAGGTGTGGAATGAGTTATAGCCTGGTAGTGCAGGGGTGCTTTCTACTGCCTTGGACCAGGTCTCTATTACAGCACAAATGTCGATGTTCTCCATTTTAAGGAGTGCTTTGAGCAAGTGCATTTTGAGATTTAGACTTCTAGCATTGACCTGTGATTGCATTTCTTTGTAGCTGTTACAGTGGTAATTTGGTCTTTGGAACACCACCTAAAAAAGGCACTATAAGGGTGGAAAGAGCCTTGGCTAGTATCCAGAAGCTCAGGGGTGACAGATGCAGGCCATCTCTGGCAAAGCATTGAGGTCTGTCAATCACGTCATCCCAGGTAGACAGATACTGGTTTCCCTTAGAATGACACCAGAAACTTAGCCAATTGTTGAAATCAATCATTTTCTGCTTGTACTGTGGTATCATTCTGGTAATGGTAGGATGCTGCTCAAGTCTAGGGTCATACCTACCTGGGCTACATAATCCGAGAGCTCCTCCATGTCTCTTTTCATGTAGTCCAGGGAGGTACGTCTCAGGTCATTCACACCCACATGTATATTGACAGAGTCATATTTGTACCTGTTGTTGAGGGACCTAAGTTCTTGCATTATGTGGCAGAGCCTAACACCTGGCAGTCAGCTGACTTTTACTTTCTCCTTATTCAGCCTAGTGAGTGGGACATCAATGTGCCTCACTATCAAGTCACCTATGACTGGTGTGTTGGGCATGCTGTTTTGCCTTAGGGGCCTTGGTTGAGTGGCACACTGTTTAGGAGAGTTATGTGTCTCGTGATTAGTTTTGTGTTGTAGTGGTGGAGTGTGTTTCTGCCTTGGAGGTCACTGCTGGTTGGGTAGATTTTTATTGAGAAACTCCGCGAAGGTGGGTGTGTGGTTTGCATTTTTTTGTGAAAGCAGTTCTGTTGTGTGTTCTGGAGGGCTATGTGTTCCATGTGGTGTGGTGCAAGTGTTGACCTTCTCCTCTTAACTAGCTATTCCAGTCTTGGCTGGAGAGTGCATGGCTTCCAATTTGGATATATAAATGCATCTCTCACAAGTCTGAGTGTTGGGAGTTAAGAGGAGAGGGCTGTCGGTGTACATGCGGCAGTTGCTACATTGCCTCACAATGCCCAAGTTCACCAGGTTAATAGGAGAAAGCACAGGGAACTGACCTTTAGACATGCCTGGAGGGGTGGGCATTGATAATAAGTACTGGATCTGTTTACTTCTAGAGTGTTTAGTGCTGGTAGCACTTTTGTGTGCTACAATAATTGCTGCAAGAAGTCTGGTAAAGTGCTAGATTAATAAGCTAGTATAAGTGCAGGACAGGAGAGAACTAGAGAACTAATAGATCTAAGGGAAAAATTGAAGAGCAGACTCTGGCACCACTCAGAAGCTTACAAACAGTCCTGGATACAGCAAGTCTGTATCTGGACTAGACTAGTTACAGGAAAGGTGGGAAACAAGCGCAAACGTGGGCTTTTAAAATGGAAAGTTGAGTGAGATGGAAATACTGTCCAAACGGCCAATAAACTACAATTTCTGGGCCAGGAACCACTCCTCTTGTGGTAAATAGGCTACCAAGCACTTACCACTCCCACTGATTTGATTAGAATTTCCTCCCATACCAACTGTAGCAAGACAACTTCTCATGACTGAGGGCATGAGATGATATAATGTATGTTGCTGCCTTAGTGTTACAATAAGCAATTATATCCATATTGTACATATTTCATATTGTTCCACAGAAAAAGAACCATATGTACAGCAGGTGCACAGACCAAAACCAAGACACCCCAACACAAAACATCCAGCACCAAAAAGGTGAAATAATAGAATTTTATTGTGGCAGCTCCAGCAAATGGTGAATGGATACACCATATGATACAAGCAAACTGGTTTCAGCAATAATATGCCTTCCTCAGTGCAGTAACAGAAACTGAAAGCACACAGTACAATTAAATAGCTACACCATCAAAATACAAGCTTGTCATTGGATAATTAACATTGCTCATTTAATTAAGGTTTAAACAAACCCCCCAACCTATTAATCGAACTAGAATCTTTATTATTTAAAATAGTATGCCAGCCTTTCTTAGACATCTTGTTACCTGTAACAAGATAATCAATTATAGTAAATTTAAACTGAGCAGTAATATGGCTCATAGTATGTTTATATAATGGCTCATAGTTTGTTTATATAACGAGTTAGACATCTTTTTATTCCTAATATCACTGAGATGTTCAGATATCCAAATCCTCAGTGACCTAGAAGTCTGCCCCCCATAAAAAGTGGAACAAGAACAGGTAGCTAAATATATGACCCAATCAGTGCTACAGTTACCAAAAGACTGAATATCATACACCTTGGATGTGTTGGTACTAGTAAATTGTTTATTCTTAAGTACATGACTACATGCTGTGCAGTGGCCACAGGGTATACACCCCACCAGTTTATCCCCAAACAATGAAACCTGCTGTATATTGGATGCCATCCTATGTTTGGAATGATTGAAATAAGTACCTAAAGTAGGACCCTGTCAGTAGGAAAATATGCATTTAGGAGATAAAAACAAAGATAATTTATCATGTGACGAAAGTATGTCCCAATAATGATCAATGATCTTTCAAATGGTATTAATATTCTGTCCAAAATTAGTTGCAAGATGTACCGGCTCCGTTTGATCCCCATTTTTTTGTTTATGCTGATATTTCAACAAGATGGATCTAGGTTGTCAAGATGTCAAATTACTAGCCATGCTGATATTGTTGATGTCATATCTCCTATTAGGGAACCTGTCAAATCTTGTTGATAATAATCATATGCATTGTTCAAGGAACAGATGCATCTAATCCTAAGAAATTGGGACTTGGGAATATTGTGGATGATATGTTGAGGGTGATGACTACTGGCATGAAGTAACATGTTATACTGTGGATGTTTCCAGATGAATTCAGTCCCATATTTCATATTGTACCATCACAGTGGCAACTGCAGTATGCCACAGATGTGTTTGGTTATACCTAGCATCAGTAACATTGTCTGACATGCAACAGGGTTATTTCAAAGTATATAAAGAGCCACATATTCTTTAATTCATTAACATGATGTAATGTCGTTTCTGCATAGAAAAAACATATCACAACTGAAGATGCACTTGTACCCTGGCATGTCCATTGAACCCACTATTGTGTGAGTTTATGAATGCTTATTCAACTGTTCAAAACCAGCTTTGAGTGACGGTAAGCATTTTTTATCCTTAACTGTTCTGCATGAATGATTTCCCCTAGTTCTAAGGTGTTCATAGAGAATGGCACAGACCTTCCCCATACATTTTATCAGTAAAATAATGGCCAAATCCTGTACATCTGATATAATGACTTCACATAGCTTAACTTCCACAGCTGTGTGGACAACTCTACTGTGGGGCATGCGATTCATAACAATATTGCTAGTTGGAGGAGGTGCACAGCTTGAAGTTCAATTTTAGCATAGAGAACATGTGTGAATGTACTGTAACACAATAATCATGACATCATGTCAGCATTACCCCTTGATATGTTGCACAAACATATAAACAAGTTTTGGTTTCATGGCAGTATAAGATTAGCTCTGGCAATGTCATGGTGAGAGTGTTCCTGTGGTACATGCATTAACTATCGCATTGTACACATAACATTTGATTAATTTCTTGGGTGTTATGACTATAAAAAACTGAGTAAGGTTCAAAGTCAAACTCAAAGTAAGTTTTATTGTCATACAGATCAACACAGAGCATACACAGTTAACACACAGCTCAGTTATAATATTGATTACAAAGGTTTGATTATTGTTAAAGAAGATTTTGGCTCATAAGACAGTCTTTTTTTTTAAACATGTCTTGTTGATGACACCCAGGCTATGCAGATATCCAGTAATGTATGCAGTGTCCTTGATAACTGTCATCTCAAATCAGCATGTTGATCACATTTATATCACAAGTACTCTCTTCTAGTCCAATGTTATTTTGTCTAACAATCACATCATATACAATCATGTCCATTTTTATTTAAGCATATTTGCTGAGGAAGCGTGATGACCATTAAATATTATGACGTACATATTGCGTTATTATATGTTACTAAACTGTCTTAGAGACATATATACATTTAACTAAATTACCTTTACCCTCCCCTCTTCCTTCTTTCTGTATTCATACCTCTGATTTCTGTGCACACTGTCCTCAGCATATTTTCCCTACATGCTAAACCTTTGATTATAGTTGCCTTTGTCAATTAGCCTCCCTCTTCCTTATTTCTGTAGTCATAACTTTTATTTATGTGCACAGTGCACTCAGTACACTTTCCCTGCTTGATACAGGTTCATAGAGTAGTACTAGGCGAACTGCCCTTGTGGGCCATTTTCAGCCTAGCCAATTACATCATGTGAGAATCAAACCCTGCACCTTATGTTTGTAAGGTAAACACCTTAACCACTATGCCAACCTCCCACCTTGCATTAATTGCCTTATATGCCTTTTTGTGCTGTCCGCTCGAGCACACTTAACAGGTTTGCCCATAGTTAAGCCTGATTGTTTACTGTGCTTGTGCTGCTCAACATGTTTCTGTGGCTGCCAGCACCACTGCCTGCCATGAAAATGAGCTTATTGTATGTGAGCATGATGAGCAGCATGCATATGCAGTTAGCACTGCTGCTCATCGCTCTAACATGTAAACATTGTGTAGGTTTTGTTCAAAGCCTACACGATTGTTAATGAGTCCCAGGGATTATGTTACAAAATCTTTGTTGTCTTCAAGAAGTGTCAGGAATTCCTGTTGCAGTGGAGAACAGCACATGTAGTCACATTTAACAATCAACTAATATAAGACAAAATACAGAGCTGTCTTGTAAACAGGAAAAGCCTACATATTAAAAATGAAAAATAAAGAGGAATATGAATCATTGTATTTTGTAATCCATCTAACCACATTTCTTTCTGGATGAAAAATAGAAATATGAGTCAGTCTCTTAAGAGCAATAACATTTTAATATGCTTGCTTTCACAAAGACTTGAATTCTTGTATGAGAACCGTGACCAGACGAAACAGCTTGTGGCAGATATATATCCTTAGATGAATGAATTCTGGTATGCTCTAGTGCTACTAAAAGAAGTCTGCAGTGATTAAATTGCTTTAGTATAGTTTCACAAAAGAAATACAATATGTGAAAATAAAAAGACAACATTCCTGGTGCATTTCATATTGTTTTATTTAAAATATTTATTATATTTGTTTTATGATTTCCACTTTGCATGACATAGTGACAAGGCCTGGAAATCACAGGTCATGTTTTACTTCTGACTGTAGAATAGGGTCTTCCGTTTTACATGTCACCGTGAAATTGGGTTCATTAGGAACTCACGGGAACACCTGACCATAACATTATTCACTTGGAAATTAAATTGTCCTTTGAGTGCACAAACATTATGCAGAAATGACATGGGTACACATTTTGTATAGTTATGAAAGACAGGAGATTTTCATTTTAGAGGTCAAATGCTCCAGGAAGGCTATAATGCAGTGCTCCTTTCCTCTGGCTGTTCATTTAATTTAGTTTGCATTTTCTAGTACAGCTATCACATGACCAATTTCTCTAAGGGAAAGTTTTTTGCCATGGATCACATAAGAGAAGAACCACAGTGTCATTTCCGTTTGCAGAGCATCCTTATCTAATGAGTGTTTACCAGCTGTAAAAGCCTCTGGCAAATGATACTCTAATATAGCAGTGCTAATATTGTCACACTGTAATGTTTTGCAACTACTGAAGCATTACGCAGCTACTAGGATATGCATACATGTCCCTGACATATAGTAAGCTTTTTAGCAACATACTGCCTCCTTATTTATTGACATAGATGGTGAAAACAGTTTTGGGGTCCAAAGAAATGGAGAAAGAGGGAGAACTTAACAAAAAAAAAAAAAAGAAAGAAAAAAGAGAGAACACTGATGATTGTCATCCAATAGATTTAGAAAATGCTGACTGACTATTTTTGTGGACCTCAGCTTTTCACATGTTGATTAGATCCTCTTAGCTCCCAGCAGTTTTGCTGACAAAGACTTGCTTTTGTTTTGAACCGACTTCAAGGTTCACAAGTACATAGACATATGGCTTAACAAGGGATAATACATTGGTCCTGTGCTCATAAATCAAAACAGTAGAAAAAGTTTAACAGTGAAAGGCATGTATTGAGCAGAAAACACCAAACTTTGTGATTTCAAGTTGTTAGATAAGCAGATGTATGCTACAGAAAACGTATAGTAAATTTTATTAAGTATGAAATAATCAGAAGTCACGGAAAATGTATCCCAGTAGGGTTTTACTAAACATGAAATAAGGACAAGTAAGACATGAGAATCCTAGCAACTGTATCGGGATCAAGGCTGTAGAGTCTCTGTAATACTCTTGTACTTTAACAGCATAAAAAGGAAAAGCTGCAAAGAGAAGTTAAGAAGTTCTTCAACTGTCTGGATTGCTGGACGAATTTTTAACACTAACATACAGTTCTCTACTGTTAAAAATGTGGAACCTAAGAGCAAGTGGGACATTGTTATGATTGGCAGGTAAGTAACTGATGTTCTAAACACTTGATATAGCAAAACAAAAAAGTTATTGCCCAGAAATAACTGCATTTTTTAAGGTTCACAAAAATTAATGTTAGGATGAATCCCATTCAATAAATTCATCAGTGCTATGAGACAGGAATTAAGAGGTAGCATTTCTACTTTACTATGATTACATAATTATTTAACTATTACTGATTTAAGGGTTAGGGTTGGCAAAATGGATAAGGTGCTTAACTTACAAAGACAAAGTACAGGGTTTGATTTTCACTTGTGAATGGAAGTTTGTTGTTCTTAAAATGACCTGCAGAGATTAGTCTCACATTTACTTATGATCTAAAATAAAATTCCTTATTGATACAACCAAAACAAGGATAACATTTAAAGAGTTTCATTCCTGGCATTCCATCCAAGAAACCTAAAATAAAAAGCCCCCAAACCACTGACAAAATAACAATATAAACAACAAAATGTCATGCACAGAATAGAAGGCAGACAGCCATCATGGACTGAAGTTATTACAAAAGGATAATTGCACAACAAAGGCATGAGAAAAGACTACTAAGAAAATGAGATTATTGCACATGGGCATCAGAAGCAGGAAGGGGGTGTGGCCAAGATGGGCTCTGAATAGCAGCAATTCTCTTCAGCTCTGTCAGTTTAGAATTTGTATGACAGGATTTTTATAGTAAATCTTATTAGAGGAACTTACAGTCTTCAGTAATAAATTCCTCTCATCTAGTTCTACGAATACATATAAAAATTCTGAAGAAATTTTGATTTTTTCCTGTCAAGAATACTTTGGATACTTTATCTATCTTCACTGACAACAGAATGGCTACATCAAAAGCAGTACATCAAGAATCTTCTCTAAAGAAGGACTTACATTCTTTACTCATTACTGTACAAGAACTATCTACCAAAATAGATAAAATGGATTTAAAGATTGATATCTTTAAACAAGACTGCACTAAACAAATGGAAAAGATACACGAAGATCTGCAGTTACAAAAATCTAACATTTCAGATATTGAATTAGCACTAAATGACATTGACAGTAGAGTACATAAAGATGAGAATAATATAGACTTTCTAATAAAGCAAAATGCATACCTACAATCCAAAGTGGATGATTTAGAAAACCCGTCTCGAAGGAACAACATTAGAATATTTGGCTTACCAGAAAACATAGAGGGAAACAATCTGTCAAAGTTCCTGGCAACGTGGATCCAAGAAGTACTAAACCTACCAGAAGCCTTGTCATATGGTATTGAAAGGGCGCACATATCTTTTGCTTCATCTAAAACAAGTAAGAATAACTCTCCTAAATCTGTAATTGTAAAATTCTTATCTTCATATGACAAAGAACTAGTGCTAAAAACAGCCTGGGCAAAAGCTCCTATTAAATTAAATGACAACATCATTTGTTTCGATAATGATTACTCTTCAACAGTAATAGCAAAAAGAAAACTTTTCCTATCTTTAATCAAAGAACTCAAAAAGGCACAAATATAAACTCATCTTTTATTCCCAGCCAGAATAAAAATTTTTCTACAGGATGGTATCAAAACTTTTGATGATTTAGACACGGCCCTTAATTTTGTTAACTCTAACAAAATAATTGAAAAGCTAGAAGATATGGAATGGGCAAGTGCAAGTCTTAAAATATTAGCTGAAAATGACAACTGGAAGTCAGTTGAAAAAAAAAAGAAGCTAAAAAAATAAGGATTTGCACCATTAATATGAAATTTTAAATCTAAACATAAGACTTTAAAGTAAATTCATGGTTGCAATCACATGTAAGTGTAACATTCTCTTCTCCCTTTTTTCTTTTTTCACTTTACTAAATATGTATGTGTGTTCATGTACTACATCCTGTTAGCATAAATATGGTTATATATTTTGAATGTCTTTAAAAAATTTAATAAGAATACTATTGAAAATGTTCATCTGGTTTAAATGAAAGACAAGGGGAAATGAAAGCTGTTCGTATGATCTTGTGTGAAATAGAGAGATCTGATTGTGGACGTTAATGTAATTATGAATAGTGTTAAGCTTTCAGGGCTAGGATGTATGTAGAAAGCAATCTGAATCTAATGTATTAGTAATATCTATGCAAGATTAATGGAACTGCTTCTGTTTAATAATTATTACTTTAGCGACTGAACATACAATACGCGAATAGTCATTAAATGATGCATCTACTTTTTAACATCTTGTTGATAACCCTGAGAGACTCATGCACTTTTCAGATTTTTTTTTTTATTTCACATACCAGTTTTGACAGTTGTTCCACGCGGACTCAAGAGACTAAAAAAAAAAGATTTCAAGCATTATTTGTTCCCACTTTACTCAGAACAGCTTTGAAATCCAGCTCAAGAGGTTCCGTTCATTATAGGAAGAAGAAACATCCTGATGTCATCATCCTTGACTGGGCGACACATTTTTTATGAACTTTAACCTTATGGGATAGTCGCACTGTCTTTTTAGAATGTTGAACCGCGGTTTTACCGCAAATAAGTATATAAACACAAATAAACAGTTTAAACACTTTCATACAAACACATACATAAAACATATTAATACACAATAATCTTCATTTTGTAATCCCCTACCTGCATTTGTAACTATAGTTAATATAAAAACTACACTATGTCAGATAACGTTATATACAATGCTAAAGCATACTAAATAACATAAATACATAATATGAGACATTCACTGATTGTTAATGTACTTCATATAAACAAATTACTTAATGTCATATAAGAAAAAGAAATGCCAGCATATGTTTATGACAACCCTATCTGTAATTCTATGATTGTTAAACTGTTTATGAATAGTTTTAATTATGTTTCCTGTCTGTTGTAATTGCTTAATAATAATTGAACTTCAAGCACAGATACAGTAATTGGATATATTATATTAAATGTAATAGTAATTTAATGAATAGTTTAAAAGGGAAAGGGGGATAGAGGAAAGGAAACAGTGAAGAATATATACATTTTTTCTCTTTCTTATAGATAATAACTCTTTTTGACAGTAGCTGAGTTATTGTTGCTATTTGTTAGGAGGATAATTTGAGTGGTATATGCTACTCGAATTAGGAGTATATAACTCCAGGAAGGGTTTTGGTAGACTTGTTATATTGATGTTTTGTTACAATGTTATGTTATTTTTTTATGACATTCACAATAGCAGCATATTTTGAGACTCTTCAATATGTCTATGATTTGATAAGTATGTTTTCTAGCATTAGTGCTTTCCAGAGAGGAAAACAAGTGATTTACCTTGTATATATTTATAACACACAATATAAATGTTTCTTTTAAAGGGTATTTCAATAAATATTAATGGTCTAAATAATCCTTGCAAGAGAGGAAGCTTGCTCAAATATCTTAAAATACATAAATCACATCTTGTCCTTTTACAAGAAACACATCTAATATCCAGAGATATTGATAAGTTAAATACCAGATATTATTCAATCTTTACAAGTTCAGAACATCTGGAAAAGAAAAGAGGAGTAGCTATTTTATGGAATAAAACACTCCCCATGCCTAAAATACTAGAAATATACAAAGATAACAAAGGTATGTTTTGCTCAGTCACAATAGAGCTAAATAAAAAAATATATACTTTAATAAACATATATTGGATTCCAGGTATTGGTTCAAACACTGTCAAATTGCATTTAAATAAAATAGTTAGTCTTGCTAAAGGTAATTTAATTATAGCAGGTGATTTTAATTGTATATTAAGTGATGTAGATACTAACTCCTCAGCAAAAAGAAAAATTTAAACTTCAGCTAAATTACTATTGGACTTTATGCAATCGTTTATTTTAAAAGGTATAAATAACTTTGCAGATGTAGATTCACTTCCATTCACTCACTATTCCAATAGACATAAACAAACTCCAGAATAGATAGAATTCTAATATCAAAAGAATTAACAGATGATTTAATTAAAGTAAAGGTTATTTCATGTCCCTTATCTGATCACAACTCAATAACTTTTGAACTACTAATCAAAACAAATCACACTATTATGATTAAAAGAATACCAGCATACATAACTAATTTGAAAGAATTTAAATAATTTTTACTCTTAGAGATACAAGACTTTATCACATTAAATAATACTAATAATATTTCAGAAGTATATATTTGGGATGCCTTAAAAGCCTTCTTATATGGGAGAATTCTCTCGTTGTATAATAATAAAAGGAAATCCTGGGACAAAGAATTATTAGATCTACAAGGTAAATTAGACAAGCTAAAACTTAATGTAGATAGTAATACTGATAGACAAAACAAAGAGAAAGAAATAAGTAAACTAAATACAAAATACCTGGAGATCTTAAACCATAAAACAAAAATCAGAATAGAGAAATTTTAATTTATAACCTTCTCAACAAACCCTAGATCTTTAAATATCTTAGCAAATAAAACAAAAAGACTTAATAAATTTAATCATATTAAGGAGATCTATTCCCCAAAAAAGAAGAAACTTGTGTCTAATATACACAATATTTTACTGGAATTCAAAGAATTCTTTCATAAGATAAATAAGAACTCCCAGACAACGGATTCAAAAGATTTGATTAAGACATTTATAACAAAGTATACTAAATATAGATTATCAAGAGATCAAACTAATAATATAGATAAACCTATTTCTTTACAAGATATACAAAACCAGATAACAAAACTTAAATTGCACAAAACCCCTGGGAATAATGGCATTATCCCAGAATTATATAAATTATTACCTAAATCTGCTTTAAATATTCTGTATAAAGTATTTAATATTTCCCAAAGCAGCACATTCATACCCCCTTCTTGGAAATATACTTTTATCTCACCAATAATCAAATCAAACAGAGATCCTACTAAGTGTTCTTCATACAGACCAATCTCTTTATTAAACATATATTATAAAATGTTTATGTCTATATACGCTGAGAGATTAAAAAGTTTTTTGCCATCATTAGTAAATGATGATCAAACAGGTTTTATTGTAAATAGAACTACTTATGACAATATAAGAAGAACAATAACTTTGATAGATTCAGCAAAAACCTGTAATAAAACTTTAACTTTAATAGGTTTGGACATAAATTGTGCCTTTCATTCAGTTAACTGGGACTATTTATTTATTTTGCTAGACGAGTTGAATTTCTCAGATAAGTTTATAAATCTTGTAACAAACTTATATAATGGGAGTCAGGCATATATCAAAATTGGCACTGTCATATCAGAAAACATTCCTATTACAAGAGGGACTAAACAGGGATGCCCTTTATCCCCCCTTTTATTTACATTGATTATGGAACCATGGGCCAATTTGGTAAGAGATGATGAAAACATTGAAGGTTATAGGTTACATTTAGATACTTCATCTAAAATTCAATTATTTGCTGATGATATTCTGATAACAGTAGGAGAAAACTACAGATATATTCCTGCCATATTTAAAAATATTAATAAATTCCAAAAATATCAGGTTTAAGTTTTAATAACAATAAAACTCAGATCATCCCTATTAATCTAAAACAAAACACAATTCAACAAAAGTATAAAAAACTTATACCTCAAAATAATCAGATAACACATTTAGGAATTGTGATTACCAATAACATAAAATATATCATTCAATTAAAATTTAATAATTGTTTAAGCAAAATTGAAGATTCTATAAAAAAATGAATAATTTAATCTTTTCCATGGATTAAAGGCTTTCTATTATAAAAATGACTATTCTTCCTAAAATGCTTTACATTATTCAATCACTTTCATTAATTCCCTCTAAAATGATAATTAAAAGATTTAATTTTTTGTTATTGAAATTTTTATGATATCCTAATAAATCCAGAATAGCCGTGTAACATCATATAAATGACTGGACAAACGGTGGTATAAGATTTCCTAAACTGGAACTATATTCACTATCCTCAATCATTAATTAAGTCTCTTTTCTAATTGATAACACATATTCTTCTAAATGGAAACAATATTTAATCTTGTTAGCATGGGACTCTTCTAACAAACTAAACATTTAAAAAACACGTTAAATAATCCTATTTTGTGGGTATTAAAATATATCTTTACAGTACATTCATATAAGTTAAATAAATCAAATTATTTGCTACTCGTCCTTAAAACATTTAGGAGCTTTATTTTTAAATACACTAGTTACAAAATGTGGATTTTCCTTCTTTTCCCAATTGCTTTTACTCAAGGAATATTAACCATGACAGATAATACAAAAATGCTATTATTCAAAGAGAAACATCTTGTTTATTGGTCTCAATTAATAGACAAAGATAGGATAAAGTCTGTTGAGGAACTAAAATTTGAATATGACTTCGACTCTAACTCATGGCTTTACATACAGGAATGTACACAATATATTATAAATAATTTGGATCTAATTCCCCTATATTTAATATATCCATTACCTAAAATAATTTTATTTATGACTACACTTATTCAAAATATAAACACTGACAAAAACAAATTAGCACACATAAACAAAATACTTAGAAATTATACAAATGTTCACACTGATAAATATTGGGAATATTTCAATATAATTAATATCTATGCTCCTAAAGATCAAGACAAACAAAATATACTAGAATCAGCCTACTACACTACATCTTCCCTAAAGTGGAAGTTATACACCTGGAAATATATGCATAGGTCATTTATAACACCTCACATTCTAAATAAAATGAATAAGAACATCAGTGAATGTTGGAGATGCAAAGAAGTATTGAAAGCTGACTGGTCTCATATGTTCTATGACTGCAGTCTTCTAAAAAAATACTGGGAAGATATAACTAGTTTTCTTCAAGGTTTATTTACAGATAACTTCTTGATTTCTAAATCTTTAATTATATTTAACACTCCAATACATCAAAGTGTTAAAAAATCCAAATATACATTAATATGGACTATCTTAGCAGTAGCAAGGAAAATTATAACAATTAATTGGAAATCAGAAACTTCCCCTACATTTCAAGAATTTAAAAATCTTCTTATTGAAGTTTGCAGTCTGGAACTTTTGACCATTAAGTCAAGAACTAATAGAAATACATCTAGAATTAATATGTGGGAAAATTTACTAAACTTGCTAGAAAATTATTGATTGTATATGAACAAACCAATAATTTAATTTGACATTTATGTGAACATCATTTGCAAATAGTTATGTTGTTAGTTAGATATAGAATGATTGTGTTTTTTTAATATTAAAAATGGAATACTTTATGTAATATATTTCTTTATTCAAATTTTAATAAAATTTTTTGTCAAAAAAAAAGAAGCAGGAAAACATTTGTTATTCTGCTCTAAGAGACTATCAACACTTTATTAATTGCATTCCACTGTCATCAGACCATTAAATTCATAACTGGCCAAAATCCAGCAAACTACATGTTGCAATCTTTCAGACCGGGAGCTGTTCAGGTGCATGTATCTATATTGCCTGAGCCATAGCCGATCGGGTTTGCACAATGCTATTAATGCACACTCATTTTTGTTTCTTTCACATAGGAACAATGTCATTTCCTAGGTGTGCTGCAGTTTGCTTTGCATTGTCCAAAACTACAGCTTCCTGGTGATACAGCTAGACAGTTTTGCTTATTTTTAATTCTTTGATCTTTCTCTGTGGTTCGGTGACCTTTATATAAGAATAATGAAATTAGCTGAAGAGTTAGAGAAGTCCCTCACATGGGGGTATGCATGATGTCTGTCTTGGATTTTTACTGTGCTGTGTTTCTCTGTAATTGTATAAACCTGAGTACATGTGTTTTACTGGTATGTGCACTCAAGATGCTTGTCAGTTTTGAGTATTTTTAGCGGTGGGATGTGTGATATGAGGAATCTAGTTAGAAGGAGTCATAACAGAACCTCCAAAAACAAAAGACAACCTGGCGGGCTTCTGAAGAGAAGTCAGTAGCACAGAAGTAAGATCTTGGCAGGAAAGGAACTATTTTTTTTCACACTAAATGGAGATGTCTTTTCTGCAAAATATGTGTTGATTACATTTTGCTTTCTTCAAGTTCAAATGAAAAAGATGTTGTTGATCATTGATCTCTGCTTTGTTTCTATCCACAACTGTGCATGAGGCTGCCCTATGATCGTAAATTAATATTCCCGTACTATACCAGTGTAAAATGTAAGTCCATTTGACTTTATATGTCATGTTATTTTAACATGGTCTCTACTGCTTTACTCATGAGTTCAACTTGCTTATTGTCCAGGTACGTTGAGCACAACATAATACATTCAAAATCCCATGATTAAAAAACTTTTGAATTTTTGATAGATTGTAGACCATTATATGACACTGCCTTTTCCAAGAGTACATGCCTTACAAATATAGACAGCAGAAAATGAATCAGTAATGAAGCTGCCATATCTCTGAGTTGAATATGAGTATCTGAAGTAAAAATCAACACAGAGTTGAAGGTTATTGCTGTTACACTGAATCATGTCAGTTTCTCCTATTTGATATGGTAACAACAAAATGTTCATGTATCAATATGCTATTCATAGAGTGTGTCAACTACCAGTATAGCTGTCACAGGATGGGTTCAGGTATTTGTTTCAGTGCTGAGTATTATGTATGCTTTCATACTTTTATTAGTGGATAATCCAGCACAACGGGACAGCAAATTCGTGATGCCAACAGGTCACTTTTGGCAGTCAACGATGGCAGCATGAAAACAGCACAGTCAGATGACACAGTGGTACTGGGAAAAATGCAAACAGCTGAGAAATCCCACATATCCCCATGTACAAGGAGCTTGTGGAGGGGTAGGCTGAATGTTGTAGAATATGAACAGAAAAAAGCATGTGTTTGAGGGAATTGAGTATGTGAGTCTGTATGTATTAAGATGTACGGTACATTGTGAATTTTGAATGAACTCTGAGCAATGAGAAAATACTGAAAAACAAGAATCTGCTTGAAAGCAGGAAATGTGCCTTTTATGGAAGTGCATCCGATTTTCTCTCTCTGTCTAGAGATATGATGATGTGAATTGTCTTATGTTTATGGGTAAACCTTTGATTGGTTAATTGCCCTGTATAATGGTCTAATTGGTTCATTTTTATATTTTTGTACTGTCAGCAATATCACCAGTATATAAGCTTGTTTATTCCTTTGTTCTGGGAGTCTCCCTGGTGCTTTCCATGAGGCTCTCACACGTGTACTGTAGATAATAAAAACCACTGAAAGAGAGAAAGAACTGCATTTGTCCTCATTTTCAAAGTATTGTGTAACGTAACAATTGGTGCCGTTTACTCAGATCTGAATTGAGAACAAGCTGCAGCAGTCAGGAACTGAATGAAATACTGCCAATAAAAGGGCCCATAACAGATTTTTCTGTTTTGGCAGTGTTCCTTTCATTTTTCTGCACCTGTCTGCTTTAAAGATTTGAAAATATTTTTTTTTATGCAGAAAATGGTATGATTTCTCTCATTCAGTTGTTTTGAGGTAAGTGGCATGCATTTCTTTTTCTGCTATCGAATGCGCAGTATGAGTGTGGGTTAATATGGAGAATACTGGTGACATACGTATGAAAGGAGATATGATAGTGGGGTAACAAGACGTTTATATAATGCCTTAGCTAAACCTGTATTACACAAGTATAGCTCTATTTGAGTGCAAATGGGAGTGAGTGCAGGAAAAATGGATGAGCCAGAAAAAGGTACACCAGCTGGTTATATGTTTTACTGTGTGTCCCGGGACAGTTGCATGTTTTTAAATCAGTGGATCGCCCTTACTAAAGATGACGGTAACCTTGCTTTTCCCGAAAATGGTAGTTTTAATAAAGATATATTGACTAATTTGCAAAAGAAATTAAAAAAGAAAGGAAGAATACCAGGGTTGTGCTGGGCAGCTTTTAATGATTGGATGTGTGAGGCTAAAGAAAGGGAAAATGACTTGGTCGTCAGTAGTCTTAAGGACAATCAAAAGAAACTAAAAAAACAGATAAAGGAACTGCGACATACTGCGAGTAATCCAGATGTAGCAGACAGTAAACGCTTAAAGGAACCACCCTTTAAGGCATTATATCCTGTACAGGAATTAAGTAAATTACAAATAACTGAATCATCTGAGGATGATAACCCCTGGTTTCCCCCACCCCCTATGGCTCCTGCAATATCAGCCCTCACAGGTTCAAGACAGAGCAGTGAGCTCCACAACAGAGGGTGAAGACCGGCGGGGAGAACAGCAGACTGCTCCCGACTCTGGAAGCGGAGATCAGGTAATGGGTGGCCAGCCTAGCAGACCGATTATAGAACAACCTGACCAAACAGATACAGGTAAACCATCACCTAGACTAACCCGTTCTAAGACAAAAAAACAGCAGAAAAGAAAAACACAAATGCTTTTTGACCCTAGGTCTAGCCAGCCGAAAATATATCACAATAAAAAAGTTGTATATTTACACAAGGGTAAATATTACAAGCAATGCCAAATTGTAATTGAAGATAATGACAGCTACATTGGTCCGGACAAATCTAATCCAGATTCTGATTCTGAATCGTCGGGCACTAGCCCATCAGATGAAGAAGGAGTATTCCTATTGAGAGAAGTCCCAAACCCAGCACATGCTAGGGATGCGGGACAACCGGCTACTGTAGTGGTACCTAGGGCGTGGTCAGCAGTCGATTTTCAAGCGATCACTAAATCACTCCCGCCTATTCTTACTAACCCAGCAAAGTTTCAACTGGTATTGGCAGGACATATCTGTTTGCAAAATCCGACCATAGAAGAAGTTAGAGATGTCCTCCAATTCGCTGTCCTAGCTGATCTGATGAAATGTATCTGGGATCATGCTAATGTTCCTACCCCAATACCGAAGCACAACATACAAGGGGAGAATGGGTTTGAAGCGGTTAGGCAATGTATAGTCGATACTATTACTGTAATAGTGCTACCTACCCCCAACTGGTCGAAAATTAAATCAGTCATACAGAAAGAGGATGAGCCTATAGACGAATACTTAAATCGACTCACTGAAGCCTTTGAGGCATATTCCAGGTACCCAGAACCCACTGAAGAACCAGCACAAAGTGGGCTGTCAGCTGTCTTTGTAGATGGGTTACACCCTCAGGTGAGGGACAAGTTAAAGGAAGTATGTTTAAAATGGCCTAGTTTGGGCTTACATGAATTAGTCTAGCAGGTACAATACCTATCTGACCATTTAGCTAAAGAAAAGAAGGATTTACAGGAGAAATTAATAAAAGCACAAATCCAAATGTGTAGTGCTTTTGGTCAGAGAGGTAGAGGACAAGGGCGAGGGAGAGGGAGGGGTGGACGCCAAGGAGCAGGAAATCAGAATAGACAAAACTGGCAGGGAATACAGTCGGCCCCACCCCAGAACTCTAGTAATCAGACAGAGTGTTTCAACTGTGGCCAAGCAGGCCATTGGAAAAATGAGTGTCCATATTTGGCTGAGCAATCTGCACCATACACTGGTGCGTCGCATCAGTGGAATTCTAACTGGATGCCGTCCAATCGACAACCTCAAAGCAACCACAATGAAGGTTCCCTGAACAGAAACAACAGCAATTGTGTCCTTTTATACCTGTGGATCAGGATGGACCACATGTTATGTTACTGGTTAAAAATAAACCCTATCCGTTTTTAAGTGATACTAGAGCGACTAAATCCATGCTAGCTGGCAAAGCAGCCATGAATGTTTCCCTCTCCAACAAAATAACTGGAGGAGTTGGTGTCTCTGGTATACCTATTGAGTCTTCCGAAACTGTTCCAGTCCCAGTAACTTTGGGACCTCTACAGGATACCCATGCATTTTTAGTAGGACCCTCAGCACCTTTAAATCTATTAGGAAGAGACTTGCTTTGCAAAATGGGGGCCACCATTTTTTGCACAGCTGATGGAGTTTATCTCCAAGTACCTTCCGACCAACAGGATAGTACCCTGGCAGCTTTAGATGACTCCGTCATTTTACAGACTATGTGTATCCAGCCAAATTCTGACAGAAATGAGTATTTACATTCCCTACCCTCTCACCTGTGGACTACTCATGACAATGATGTAGGGTTTTTGATCTCAGCTACTCCTGTAAAAATAACCCTAAAACCAGGAGCAAAGTTACTGCGAGTACCACAGTACTCTTTGACAGCTGAGGCTATATCTGGTATTGCCCCTGTTATTTCTGCATTGGAACAGCAAGAGATCATAGTACCCACCACAAGCCCATGTAACACCCCAATAGTACCAGTGAAAAAACCTGGCAAACAAGCTTACAGATTTGTGCAGGACTTGCGGGAAGTTAACAAAGCTGTTTTTCCTGTTTTCCCGATTGTACCAAACCTGGCTACTATTTTGAGCTGTATCCCACCTACTGTAAAATATTTTACGGTAATAGATATTTCATCAGCTTTTTTCTCTATTCCAGTACATCCCTACAGTCAGTATTTATTTGCATTTACCTACAAGGTCAGCAGTATACTTCCCCAGGGATATGTAGAATCCCCAACCTTATTTTGTAGAGAGATGCATGGACAGTTACAGGATCTGCAACTACCATCACGTTCAGTTCTAGTCCAATATGTGGACGATATTCTTATAGCTTCACCAGACAGGAACTCATGTAGGGAAGATTCCCTTCTAGTGTTAAACTTTTTAGCTACAGGAGGGTTTAAAGTAAATAGATCAAAATTACAATTCTGTCAGGAAAAGGTGCAGTATTTGGGACATATTATTACAATGGGTTCTCATCAAATACTCCCAAATCATATAACTTCTATTCAAAGTGCTCCACACCCTTTAACCCAGAAGCAGCTTTGAGGATTCCTTGGCCTAGCTGGATACTGTCGACAGGGGGTGCCTAATTTTTCAGAAATTTCGCCCCCCCCTGTTACAACTACTAAAAAAGGATATTACAGAACCTTTACCCTGGACATCACAACACGATGAGGCTTTTCAGGCTATCAAAACAGCCTTGGTAAATCCTCCTGCCTTAGGGTTTCCAGATTATTCCAAACCTTTTGTTTTCTTTTGCTGTGAGCGAAACAAAACTGCCTTAGGTCTCCTGGCACAGCAACGCACTGGAGGCTACCGACCTATTGCTTATTATAGCACTCAGCTAGATCCGGTTGCCTCTGGTTACCCGGCTTGCTTACGGGCTGTGGCAGCTGCTGCTGTTTTGGTTGATATGGCAGCCCCACTAACCTTGGGACATGATACTATCTTAGCAGTCCCACATGCTGTTCAAGCACTACTTCTAAAGACAAAACACAGTATCTTTCAAATGCATGCCTTACTAAATATGAACTAAGTTTAATAAATGATCCTGCCCTGCAAGTCATATGCTGCCCACCACTGAACCCTGCCTCTTTAATACCAACTTCGGATGAGGGCGAACCACATGATTGTGTGCTTGTAATTAACTCTGTTCTTTCTCCTAGGTTGCATTTACATGACACTCCTTTGCAAAATCCTGATTTAGTCCTTTTTGTCGATGGATCCTGCTTACGTACAAACTCTGGTGAATTTCAAGCTGCTTGGTCAGTCTGTTCTCCAACTGAAGTTTTAAGGTCAGCACAATTACCCCCAGGCACTTCCACGCAGGCTGGGAACTAGTGGCATTATCGAATGCATGCAAAATAGCTAAGGACAAGTCTGTTACTATATATACTGACTCCCGTTATGCCCATGGTGTTGTTCATGATTTTGGTATACTGTGGAAAGAACGAGGGTTTTTAACTTCTTCTGGGGCACTTGTTAAAAAACATTTTTATATCAATAACTTGCTACGAGACTTATTGTTACCATCTGAACTTGCTGTTGTTAAATGTGCAGCCCATCACTCTAATGACTCTTTTGAACTAAGGGCAATAATTTAGCTGACTGGGCTGCTAAACAGGCTGCTCTCTCACACACTGTTCAGGGATATTTTTTGCAGCCTTTGCAACGAATAGTTACTTTTGATACCACAGTGTTAAAAGTTTTAGAGGATGAAGTCCCAGAATCAGAAAGAAGAACATGGCTGGCTCAAGGTTGTTTTAAATGCTCTGATCTCATTTGGCAACATCCAGATGGCAGATTGGTCTGCCCAATTTCCATGTTAAATTATCTTATTAAAGCACATCATTTGCCAGTCCATGTCAGGGTACAAGCATTAATAAAACAAATCCAAAAGTATTGGTTTGCCCCAGGACTTTCTGCTTCTGTACAGCATTTTTTGAGCATGTGCTCCATTTGTTTACAGTATAACATTTCAAAAGGCACTCTGGCTCCCGCACAACCACTGCCAAAACCATTGGGACCATTTTGCGCCTTGCAATGGGATTTTATTGAACTTCCACCTTGTGCTCATTTCAAATATGTTTTAACTGTTGTTGATGTTTTTTCTGGGTGGTTAGAAGCCTACCCATGTGTTAAGAATGATGCTATTTCAGTTGCTAAGAAACTTTGTTATGAATTGATTCCTTGTTTTGGTGTTCCCTGTCAAATATATTCAGACCGTGGAACACATTTTACTGCTCATTTAATTGATTCACTGTGTAAAATGTTAGGCATCACTCTAAAATGTCATTGTCCTTATAGACCACAGGCATCAGGTAGTACTGAACACATGAAACAGACACTGAAAACCAGACTGGCTAAAATAACTACTGAAACAGGCCTCACTTGGGTACAGGCCCTACCTCTAGCCCTACTCTCTATGAGAGCGCAAGTACATCCTACTAAAGGTCTTTCTCCTCATGAAATCCTCATTGGCTGCCCTATGCATATGCCCATGACTCCACCACCACCCTTTTTTGAATATGATGCATTTGATCATGACATTCTTGCATATTGCACTTCTCTTGTCTCTTTTTTACAGTTTCATCACCACCAGGTAGCAGCGACTCAACATATCCCTGATCCTTTCATGTTCTCCGCACTACAAACAGGAGGTTGGGTGTACATCAAGTCATTCTCTTGAAAAATGGCACTTCAGCCATGCTGGAAGGGGCCCTTCCTGGTTCTACTGATGACATTATCAGCGGTGCGACTACAAGGCTCACCTACCTGGATTCACATATCGCACGTCAAGAAGGTCATCCCATCTGAAGATCAACAGCCTCTACCTTTTGCAACTCCTGATTCTCCACCTATTGCTACTCGTACTCGAAGCCATACTGTACCAGCACCTGACAATGCCTGATGTTTATCCATTTGGACAACCTCACCCTCCAGAAACAATACAAGTGCAACCACCATTTCTACAAAAGCACTGCACAGCTATTTTGGTGGTTATTCTTGTCGTTTTGTTATTTTTACTGTGGCCATTTTTATTTCCTGCTCCAACTACGCCTCATGCCAAACGAGCTACATGGCATCCACCTTTCAAAACCTACCAAGCTATAAAATACACCTATGCATCATCCCTCAATGTCTCAGACTGCTGGATTTGCACTGCTATTCCTACTGTTCATGGGGGATTGATGCTAAATGTAGTCACTTTAGGGGTTAATGAAACCTGGATGAATCTGATCTATGATACATCAAATGTTATTTCAAAGGACAAGATAGCATTACAGTTGTCCCTCCGCCAAAATGGAACTGTATGTTTTCAAAAACTTGGTAAAACTAGAGCAGGGTGAAGCCATTGTAACAAAACAGTGGTACATAACTGCACTGCAGACAATTCGGGTTGTGTAACAGATTTCTCACCTATAAAAAGACTTGTTAAAAACTCTATAGCTAACTTTTCCCAGAAAATAGAAACTGTCTATTGGAAAATATTCCAGGAACTGCAGGACTCCGGGGATCACTTCAAGTCTATCAACATCACCATTAAAGTAGAAAATTGTTATTTTGTGTGCGGAAGAAAAGCATATAAATGGCTACCAGGAAACTGGTCTGGTAGCTGCTTCCTGGGCTACCTAGTCCCGACTATTCAACATGTATCTGCATTACCTAAAGGAAAAATTTGGAATGTTCGAGAGGTCAAGAAACCTGTCAATCCTGTAGGTCGAGTTGATGCTTCATGGATCTATCACCATGATTTAGCTTATGGTAGCACCAAAGGACTGTCCCATATGGACTTGGGTATTGACGTCATATCATGGGCTGGTATAATTCCATCATACGGTAGCAGTGAAATCAATTTGGGAACTGAGAAAGCTATCTAAATTGCTTGAAATATTAAGCAATGCTACATTTTCTGCCTTAGAACTAGTGAATGATGAACTGACTGCTATGAGAGCTGTAGTACTTCAAAACCATATGGCTCTCGATTTCACGGCGAAAGGCGGAATTTGTGCTTTAATCCAGGAGGAGTGCTGTACATTTATTCCTGACAATCAGCACGAAATTGAAAGTCATCTTGAACTGATTCAAAGAATTTCCGAACTCTCAAAGGCCAAAGAGATCGATAGTTCAACATGGGCTTAGTTAACCAATTTGTTCTCAGGCTGGGGAGGTGGACTGATGAAGTTGATTTTATTAATTGCAGTATTGGCAATTATTGCTTTTCATGTCTTATTTCTAATCAAAGCACTGATCTTGAAATTAATGTCTTCAAAAACTATGAAGAAAGTGTCTAAGTTTTATATGCCTGCAACTATGAATGTAGACGATGAAATGACAATGTTTTCCAATGATGAAAAGACCAGTAGCATGGTTATGTTAGATTTGGGACAAATGTATGATAGGTTAAATGGTGATGCTTACACATCATTAAACAGAGGATTGTAGAATATGAACAGCCAAAGCATGTGTTTGAGGGAATTGAGTATGTGACAGTCTGTATGTATTAAGCTGTACGGTGCACTGTGAATTTTGACTGAACTCTGAGCAATGAGAAAATACTGAAAAACAAGAATCTGCTTGAAAGCAGGAAATGTGCCTTTTATGGAAGTGCATCCGATTTTCTCTCTCTGCCTAGAGATATGATGATGTGAATTGTCTTATGTTTACGGGTAAACCTTTGATAGTTTAATTGCCCTGTATAATGGTCTAATTGATTATTTTTTATATTTTTATACTGTCAGCAATATCACCAGTATATAAGCTTGTTTATTCCTTTGTTCTGGGAGTCTCCCTGGTGCTTTCCATGAGGCTCCCGCACGTGTGTACTGTAGATAATTAAAACCACTGAAAGAGAGAAAGAACTGTATTTATCTTCATTTTCAAAGTATTGTGTAACGTAACAATGTCCATCATCACAAGTGTTTTGATGGATGTCATGTAAGTGAAAGCCACAAGCAGGCAACCCAGGATTCTCCACCACAGAAAGCATTTGTGAGCAGCACTGTTTCTGATGTGAGACATACATGCCATGGAGGAGAACGACAATGGTCTGTGGTGCTGCAATGACTTCAGTTCTGTCCTACCCAGTGTGCAACACTTGACATTATCATTGGATGTACAGGTCAGTGATCTACAGAGCAAAGATGGTGAGTATGCTACTCAAAGTGCTAGATCACCTGTAACACATGCATGGACTGGAGAATGGCATGCAATGCTTCTACAGTGACAAAGAAATATGAAGACAGGATACAGATGGTGCTGTTCAAATTATTGGTGTCTAAAACTGCATACCCCTGTGCATACATGAGGAAGATGCTAACTGCCCTCTGATATACATTTGCAGGCCCTACTGCCTATGGTCATGGAAAAGGGTCTGAAGCTGAGGTGGCCATTCAAAGGTCCAGCATACCAAGATGACACAGAGCTCAATATTGAGAGAGCATCACTGTCAATTCCGGACACTAAGGACACCATACCTAGCTGTGGCAGGTCACATGTACATGGCTAGCAGTGATCTCCAAGCTCAATCTCTATGGCATCTCACCAGGATGCATACTTTCAATCCTGTAATTCTACACCAGAAATCCTCCCTGTGGCCATAAGGAGGTCCATCCTCACTAGAGGCTATCATCTGTGTCAAGACACCATACATCTGTTGGCTGTCAGTGTGGGAAACTCCATTAGCATGCAGATGCATGATACCAGAATGTTATATCATCCCATCCACAAACTGCATCAATGCCTGAGACAACAGGCTGCCATAATACACAATGGCAATGTTTAAAATATGGGTGGTCCACTCACCCCCACTCCACTGTTACCCACTGGAGAATACAATATTTGACCTCTCACAACTTGCTAACAGACTATGGAGCTACCGCATCAACCTCCCTTAACCCTGTCCTATTTGATGGCATTACTATCACCTGTCACTTTTCCCACCACCTTAAAAATGATGATGGAAATGCCCTGTTCACTCCCTAACCTGTGAGTGTAAGGTAATGTCTGATGCACTGTGTGGTCAGTCCATGCAATGACTTTTATAAACTTGTGATAATGTATGCATCATTTGATTCTATTTTGTTTGTATTGTGGCCCAAATTTGTGGATCAGATACTCACTCTTCACCAGTGCCACAAAGTATTATGCCCACTTCTACTTCAAATGGGGTACTCCTGCCACTTGTTCCTCATCTGACTGAATGCCTTGCTCTTCTAACAGGTATAGTACACCTTGCTGGAATTTTTTCCTGCTGTTGCAGCTGTTTATGCACAGCCATGTTATGCAGCATGGCACACAAAAAAAAATAAATGGCAACAAATCTAAGGTGAATACTGCACTCCCTGTGAAGCATCCCTGCTTCAGTATCTGTTGCAACATAATATAGATAAACTAGTATGTGATACATGAGGCCAATGCCTGCAGTATTGTAAGCATATCCTCTGTAGGTCAGTGAAAAGTCATTCTAATTAGAATGATTATAAAGATGGTGCCCAATTCATAGATTCCACTGAGATAGGTAATTCACTTATCCCTCTTGATTCTGCTTGTGGACAACACAGTTTGATAAGCCTCTGTATGGCTTCCTATCCACATGCAATCAGTCAATGATCTGCTAGTCAGTCTCATGGTAGTTGATTAGGTATGGCGTGTTGCATGTGCAGCGGCTCATAG